>NC_136799.1:22626520-22639020 GCF_951216825.1 Electrona antarctica | reverse complement strand
AATTAACACCAGTTGAGCGACAAGCTACACGGTGAGTGTGTATATCATATTAACTGCTATTTTGCCAAGTTTGTAAACGTTTTTAAACAATTTGAATATAAAATAGCTATAATGACAAGTTGGCAAGTTGAAAGTGGTTAAGCCACTCAGGCAGCTAGATGCAAAGTGCCTCTGTACAAGACACGGTACAGTGAATTCCTTCCTGTCAACCTCTATCAGTGATTTCATCTGCTATTGCTTTATATTTGAAAAGGCCTACAGTACCTATGGTCGCGTTTTCAATGCACATCTGTGTGTGTGTGTGTGTGTGTGTGTGTGTGTGTGTGTGTGTGTGTGTGTGTGTGTGTGTGTGTGTGTGTGTGTGTGTGTGTGTGTGTGTGTGTGTGTGTGTGTGTCTGTGTGTGTGTGTGTGTGTGTGTGTGTGTGTGTGTGTGTGTGTGTGTGTGCAATGCATGTATATATTTATACAGTATATGTATGTGCATGAGGAGGTGGTGTAAATATCTGTCAAACCACATAGCAAACTGAAAACTGCTTTCAAGAAGTGAGAATGAAGTTGGTGTCAGTCATCCACAATACCTGGAGGAAACAGATGGTGGCGAAGCCAAACTGTAATGCTATGTGGAAACTTTGTTTTGCTTTTTAATTGAGCTTAGTTATGATGAGACAACGGCCATTTAAGTACACAGTTATTCATCCTCACACACAGACTGACAGTGGCAATGACGCAGGGGCAATTTTGTACGCTGTTATTTTGATTCACCGAGTCATTCAGCTTCAGTTACTCAACTTCCAAACAACAAAGGTGAATTCAACCTAAAGGGGCTACATTGCCTCCCTTCGAGTTCCCTGTATTGTAATGAGCCTCTTATCGGTGACGTTTCAGCCACGGTGCATCCAAGAAAACTCAAAAGTGTCTCAATTAGCGCACAAATGAGGAAGGTGTTGGGAATGGTGACCTCAATCCTCCCTTTTATCAGCCAATGTTTTCATAAGAGAGATACTGTACGGGATGTGAATCGCCAAGTGGTTTCGGCGCTTAAGAGTGTTGAGAGAGTGACTCACTCGACCAAGTGGACCCAGAAATCCAAGTTACAACAGTGTCAGGTTTTGCACTGGTGGACATCATCACCGCTCCACAAGTTTCTACAGGGCCCGGCCTGGCGCTGGCCCGGTCCAGCTCATCATGACAAAGCCACAAACTGACCATTAGGGATGAACTCAGACCAGCGCTCAGTGAGAGTTGAGTGGCTTCATGTTTGTTTTCCTGTCACTCCGAGGAGTGGAAAGGGTGTGTTTTCACAACCTGTCAGACAGCCATCTCCTGATGCCTTGCTCTGAAGCCTGCTCCTCACCTCTCTGTCTCTCTTTCTCTCAACCCATATGTGTTTCCTCCCCCTCTTCCCTTTCTTTCGCAGGTCAAGGGTTGCCACTTAGCCCCGGAGGAAGAAAAGCACATGTGACATTGGATCCTGGCAGAGCTAATGGCCGTGACTTGGTAAGTTGTGTGTCACAGCCTGGCTGAGGCTGAGGCAAGATAATGGGCCAAGAGAGTGACTGGGTTAAACCCACAGGATCAGGGAGGGGCCCTGCCTGTTGTCTTTACTGATCTGCAATCAGTCTCACTTCTGACACAACACGGTCAAAGACCCAGAAAGATAAAAGCTGCCATTAAATCAGATAGGTTAGGTATGAAATACTACAGGCCTGGGAGGTAATAGCACATGTGAAAAGATTATAGTAATATGCTTGCAAAAATGGCGGTGTAATCTTTGGCAGTTACTCTAAAATCACAGTAATCATATGACTCAAACTAAATATGGAAAATGACTTGTTGGATTGCTTCTGAACACGAATAAGGGGAAAACAAGATAATTGAAAAACAGCTTATTTTATAGATTTAGAAGAATTTAATTATAATTCAGAACATATTAATAGAGTTTAATATTGGATAATGTTACCATTTTATTTTACACTGGTAGCAGGTAACCTGCGGCAGGTAACCTGCGCATCTCCAAGCTTTGGAGATGCGTTAACAAGCTCATAATAGTAAAGGGAGCAAAGGGGATTTGAACGGGGATGAGAGGGCCCCTTGTTAACACAAATTATGAAACCCATCCCCATAATTAAATGTAGAACACTAGGTATTTGGCAAAACAACACTTTAACCCTCCACAATCCCCCTTGTCAAACTATATGAACAAATGAACATTTGAAAAACCGCATAGGAAGTGAGCACAGACAGAGAAGATAAAGGTCTATTTACACTGTACATAAGTGCTGAGCATTTGTTTATAAGTGAGAGGGGCACTCGGCTTGGGCATGCAGGGTGGCCTTGTGGTTATATAGCTTGTGATGTAACAGAAATATCCTACGTTCAATCCCCATAATAGCTAGTGTGGCCATCAACACCCATGCAGCTTGTCTGTGTCCTCAAGCAAGCAAGACGCCAACCGCCAGAGTTCTTCTGGATAAAAGACATCAGCAAACCTCTACAGTAAATGTCATCTTGTCTATATTGTGGTGTATTTGTTTGTCAGGGCTCAGGGTTCGCTGCATACCATGTTTCTTTTTTCTTTTTTGTGCAGGAGAGAGGTTTCAACCCGGTCCTCGTCTGCTTAGCAAGTTCTATGGTTCTAATTAGGGTTGCTCTGCTCGGGTCAACCGTCCCCACCTGCATCTCCCAGTGACAGAACTGCCTGTGGATGGATAGCCTCTAACCTACCACAATCATTCATTCTTGACCCTGGTCCTCGTTTAGTCATCTATTATCCACTCCCACATCACCTGTCACCTCACCTGTGTGTGTGTGTGTGTGTGTGTGTGTGTGTGTGTGTGTGTGTGTGTGTGTGTGTGTGTGTGTGTGCGTGTGCGTGTGTGTGCGTGCGCGTGCGTGCGCGTCTACCTGTCTACATGCTTTACCTCATTCAGACACGCATGCACAAATACAAATACGTGTGCACAGTGCACACTGTCTGCAATTGCCCTGATACATGCTCCCAGCTGTGAGCAGAGATAAGAAAAATAGCACAAGTTAGCGGTTAGCATATGCAGCACTATTTGCTCACCCCTTTCTCAAACAAAGAGGTAAACCTACCCCTGATAGGACAATTACAAAGTCTACTCACCTCACCATGCCGCTCTTACCCAACCGTCAATGGGTAGTTGGGTACTTAAAGGCGAACAAGGTTTTGCATTGGCTGCATACTGCACCCTTTTTCTTTTGACATTGTTCTGCGGTGCAGATTAAAAGAAAGACCCATATTGGAACTTGTTCTCGTTCTGTTTGCATATGTTTTTTCCTTTTCTCATTTCCATTTTAGTGGTATCGGAAAGTCACCTGCAGAAAGAAGGCAAGTGATGCAATAATGGAAGTTTTTCTTTTACTTTTCACCTTGTGTCAAGAGAGCATATCAGACCCGTGGCCGCGACACCTCAGTCATCCCTCAGATAAATATGCCTTCGGAGGTTTAAGAAACCCACTTCCTGGTACACATTTAAGATACCTCTATATGACCCACACGCACAAACAGGAAACATCACTCTTTCATCTTGTGCACGCTGCAATGCACTTTTATTTCTTCTGATAGGTTGCAGCCGGAAAGAATGGTTTTAGTGAGCGGCTGAGCATGCACACAAGCTGTGTTCACCTGGTTCAGAAACATCAAAATGGAGTTGGATGTAGGGTGAGCCAGACTAGCAACAGAGACTTTATCTTGGAACTCATGCTGACGGCTCTTGACCCTTCCTTTCCTAGGAAGAGTCAAACTCTTTGCTGAAACATGAAGGGTAGCCATCACAACCTTTTCACCTTTTACACACCTTTTACCTCTGCTCATTTTTCTTTATGACATGAACACCTACACAGCAAAATCCTCAGTATCAGGAAACCTCAATGTTTGATGGGCGGGTCCCCTGGGTGACCCTATCAGCATGCAGTGTTACTCAAAGGCACGCTTTAGGTCTTTGGGCCGGGCTTGGGCCTTAAAGTAAATGCAGGCCCTCAGCAGGATAGCACGCAGTCTGGGAGGCCTTGTTTCCCAGCCTGTTCAGAGGATGGAGGGGGGTGGGGAGACTCAGGAACAAGACAATCCATCAGAGCCAGTGCTCTGAAATAGAGCAACAAGGAGGCCTCCACGGGTCAACTGACTGGGGTCAGCACACACAATGTATGGACAGGAGGGAGTTCCTGCTCTGGCTCCTCTTTGCAATCTGAGAGAATATAAACACGGACAGACGGAAGTGTTCTGAAATCGAGTGGAAGCAGAAGCGGTGTGTGCTGAGTGCAGTCTCTGTGTTTGTGTGTGCAGTCAGAAATCAAATACCGCTTTACCCCATCTTTATAATAACGGTATCATACCATTCATGGACTGGTGACTGCGGTTCTTGCCTTGACACGACCTTGGTTCTCCTTCGCATTGAAGGAGGATGATTGTTAAAAGCATTATAAAGATGTTTTTGTGTACTCCTGATGAATAAAAGTATGATACAGAGTCATTGATCTGGTTCACGACCTCAGTGAGCCTTTTTTGTGTGTAATCACACAAGTTGATCAAGAGTTGGATCATCTGTAGGTCAATACCCCTACAGGTCTCTCCATGGCTCACCAATCACCTACCACCTCACCGATACTCCCATAGTGCTCTTTGCTTGCACCGCTGGGGGTTTTCTACACACACACACGCACGTGATTATGGCACATTCATCACTTCATGTTTGAAGTGATGAATGTGCCATAGATGCATCATTAAGTATACATGTGCCTAAGTGAAACTTAGTATGACATTATGGACATAATTATGTGCACTATTTTATACTTTACTTGTATTTTTACATTGTTGCCCCAACAGGGCCAGTCATCTAGAACACGACTTAGCCTTATCCGATGACAAGCCAGCGCCCGCTGGCGATTGCCGCTGGATGTCCCTTCATGGGATAGTGCCTGTAGGAGTTGCTCCCCACCTGGCTTCCCTCCCTCAACATCGGTCATTTTGTTTGTTCAGCCAAAGCGGATGCACTATGGTGGATCAGCTCGCCTCTGCTTAGCTCCAGTTAGCACATTGCTAGCTTGAGCTGATTCATGCACTAGCTGATTCCATTAATAAACTGCACACAGGTTTGCTATCCATAGCTACAGATCGTACAGGGAAGCCTGTCCACCCGTACGCAACGTGTTGCACTTATGAGCTTCAGGCAGTAATGCTCGTCAACCAGAGGGCGCTCTACCTGACACTAAAGGACGAATAGGGAGACCACCTGCTCCAACCACTACAGATGCTGTGCTAGTTATATTGTACTAATTTTATTGATTACCGTTACCCCTTTCCTAGCCTGGCCAGACTAATATCACTGTGTAGATATTGGTCTGGGATCTGTCTGTGGAACCTGCACTGCATTTTGGAAATATTGGCATCCTAAAGTTGTGAATAGTATTGAGTCTGTAAATCAGTACACCGTGTAATTAGAAGACACCACACACATTTGACTTTTCTACACATGTGGTTATAGTACACAGAACTGGCACAATATAGAATTATATAGAGAGGATCATGTTATATTGGAATGTAAAGGGTGTTGATCCATACTTGATGCATGGGAAAGGTGTCATGTGCTGAGAATGTGTGTATTCAGGGGTTCCATGCACTAGTGTATCAATGTATCCAGGATTTTACTGTGTACAGTACATACACAGGCACACACTTCCAAACTATATTAACTCACACTGATGGAATTTTCCAAAATATGGGGTTTATTGATTTTAACTGCAATCAATACTTACAAAAAGAGTTTGTTTTTAATATAAACTCACAGAAATTACTGTAGTGAAGAAAAGAAAAACATGGCTGGAAAAATACATTCAACAGTTTACTTTCTTTGTGTCAAATCAGTTCACCTCTGTTAAACAAAACGTACGAGGCAACGTGGAACATGTGACTTTAAAATGTCCTCCATTATAATATAAAAAAGGCAGACGAGGCCTTAGCTACCTGGAATGTATTCAGAAGAGGCACTTCAAATGGTTCAGGGAGGTATGGGGGGCAGGGGCAAACAAGTGCATCAAACAACCAATCAAAGAAAAATATCCTTTCCTCAACCCATTTGGTCACAGCTATTGCTTGTTGTAATAATAATTTGGGTATCCATGTAAGAATGTTATTGACAGGAGGTAAAAACAAAAACAGACCACTCTTTGAACTCAGAACGTCCTAAACCAGTGATGTAGTGATCATGGCGATACTCATCACATGTAGCAACTCTTTACTTGTGATAACAGAACCATAGTGCTGACAGAAAGAGAGACCTTTCTTTTTCAGAGTTAGGAGATATCTGAACGAAGTGAAACAATAAGCGGTTGTATTAAAAAGGTCATAACAGATAGGCACTGCTACTGTCTAGCTGGTGAGGGTTGTGGACAGGATAGCCTAGGAATGAATACAAGCATATCTGTTTGGGAAAGTAATTGCAGTCCAATGAAAGGGAGAAACAAAACAAAACAAAAATCTACAATAAATAATCAAAACGCAAAACATCTTTTTTTGCATCTTTTTTTTGCTTTAAATTAAGTTTCATTTTGACAAAGTGTAGTTGCAAAACAAAAAGTCATCGTAGTACAATATATTAAACTGTGAAAAAAGGAAACTGACAAAAAACGTCTTCACAATCTTTAGATTAATATGGAAGATCATAATTTAACATAAAAGAAAATATATTCTATTGTTCATTATCCAGATAAATACAAAACAAAATTAACAAAAAAAAATGCATATGATCACCAATAAATATGTTTTTGATAAGTTAAATAAGCAGTGACAAGCAAACCTTCTGTCTGGAAAGTTTTTCAAACAATAATAATAATAATAACATTAATAAAAAATAATTATCGAAGCAAATAAAAGGGATGTAATGAGTACAGTGCTCCAGAGAGCAAGTTCTAACGAGAGAGAGGTGGGGAGGTAAAGTTAAGGATAGCTTGGAGATTCCGATCTTATCTTAAGTTGTAGGATGTACAACTGCACCATGAGAATGCTGGGAATTCCCCACTGTCTGTGGATCGGCATTAACGAGGGGGGCGTGGCTGAGAAGCCAGTCAGAGTCTTAAAAAGGTTTAATAACCAGTTAGATATCAAGACTTCCTTCCACCTCCCTCCAACAAAAACAAAAAACTGAAAAAGCCAGTGACCAGCAACAGGAGAACATTTCAGGAGGGGTAGGGGGTATGGGGCATAACCATCTTCCAGTTCAAAGTCCTTCCTGCAGACTCCCTCAGTCCACATTACATAAGATGGGGCTTGAAAAAGAATTGTTACCAGGGGGCAACGAGAAGGACCCAAAAAACAAACAGTAGTCCATTTACCCTTAACACATGCAGAAACCGCCCCCAGACACTGTTTTTGTTACTTTTTTCCATTACAACTATTCATATCGTTTCAGGGCTTTAGTTTTTTTGCTTTTTTTTCTACTTTTGTCTTAGCTCAGTCTGTAAAAAAAACAAACAACAACAACTGCGGATCTACAGATACATTAGTGAGCACCCTCTAGCTAGCTCGGAGGGGAGGGGGGGAGGGGGGGGGGAGTGGTATCATCAGGGGGTGGAGGGGAGGTGGGGTTAGTGCAACGCACTCCCTATTCCATGGCCACTTGTGTTGCTACACATTCAAGAACAAGTAAAAAGGAAAACAAAAAAATTAACAAGTGGCACCTGGCAAAACAGTCACATGATGCTCTCACATCGTTCTCATTGTTCAACTTCCTCTCCTTTTTTGGCACTATGACACATGGTGAGGGGGGGAGGGGGGGGCTTCTATTAAAACTTGCCGCGATGATTACCGGGGGGTGAAAATGTGATTTAGATAAGAGTTCCCTTAATTGACTACACATCCTCTATTATCTAGGAACTTACGGTGTCTTGCATAAGGGAAGGAGAGAGGAGTGGGGGGGGGGGTCAGAGGTAGAGGGAAGTGCCGCGTTCTGTTTGTGTCACGTGACTTTAAAGGCGCCTGTGGACATGTGCGGTCTAGTCGTCGGAAATGGAGAGGCGGCTGAAGATAGGAAGGCGGCGGTTGGTATCCAGGGTGGGGGACTCGGAGCCACTCAGACTGCCTCCGGAGCTGCTCTGGTAGCCCTCCTGGTCTGACAAAGAGTCAGGCGGGCTGGACGGAGACTCGAACATCTGAGGCGACTGCAGCATGGGCCTGAAGAAGTATGGGGTGCTCGTGGGCGAGGGGGGCGCTGGGGTGCCAGGCTCCGTGCCTGCTGGGCCGGCGCCGAGGCTGGGCCCGAACAGGCTTGCCAGCTCCTGGCTGGAGTAGGTGAAAGGGTTGCTGCTGGGCCACTCAGGGACCTCGTCAGGGAAAAACATGGGTGGCGGGGTTACGGAGGTGGGGCTGTCCCTCAGGCCACCCGAGCTGGAGAAACCGGCGAAGCTGTAGCTGTGCTGCAGCCGGGGCCGCTCCATCTTGTTGCAGGAGGACGAGGAAAGAGGGGAGGAGGGCGGCGGGGGTCCACGGCGCTCCTCTGCGTTGTGGATGAAGTGGCAGCGGGGCCCGTAGGGGCAGAAGCCGATGGTGTGGAAGGTGCGACACAGCTCCGTTTTGTATTTGGGATGGCGGCTCAGGCTTCGCAGTTCATGGATGCCATGCGCAAACTGGCATTTGTCGCCATACTTGCAGGCGCCGTTCTCCTCGAAGGGCCTGCACAACTCAGTCTTATAGCGGCTGGAGTTCACCTGGCTCTGGCCGCTGCCTGTGCTGGTGGGACTGGCAGGCCCCTGCAGGCACTTGTGTAAGAGCCGCTCACCCGTCTCAGAGAAGGAGCGATCTCGCAGCCGGTTCTCCTTGTTGTTGTTGCTAATGTTGCCAACCCCTGAGATGAGGGCAGAGTGGTCCGCAGCCTTCAAGGTGTTCAGGAATTGGTTCTGGTTGAACTTTGTACTGCTGACCGAGTGCCGTCGCTGGTACACCCCTCCCACCGAGGGAGTCCCCACCGCCTTCCTGTCCAGCAGGGCTCCGGTGGGGCTGGAGATGGACACACTGGTGCCAGTGCAAGGGACAGACATGGGATGGGGGGCGCCCAGGTTGTTGTTGTTGTTGTAGTTGAGCAATTTGTTCTGCAGAGAGAAGAAACACATTATTAGTTGGGGAAAGCAATGTGATCTATTCAAATGGCAAGCAATGAGAATCCAGTTTTCATCAAGGGATGGCGGGTTGGGGATAGGAAAAGAGAAACATCCATAGGTTCCTTTTGCATGACCATGTTCTTTTTGGCTCTAAATACACGAGCGGATACAGGCCTATAGAACAGCAGCTGGTTTGGCAAGTTGCCCTAGTGTGGAATGCATGCCTGCTTAGTAAATGGAGCAGGGAAGCTCAGTGCAGCACGGCTGGTAGTGGTTACAAAGAAGCTGCCATCATTCCAACATAATGAAAGTGCATTAGCAAGGCATCCTACAGAATTACAATGTATAGTACAGAGTGCGATTTCAATACACCTCCAAGCTGGTGGGTGGGTTAGCTAATACTCAAAATGACTTTTATGACGCTAATAGACTGCAATCCTATACTTAATTGAATAACCCATTTGTGATAGGAAATGAATGCATTCCTCTTTTATCAAATGTCCACAAACCAAATGAGCATGTGGCAGTAACTTTAACTAATGATCAAATGTCCAAACCAAATGAGCATGTGGCAGTAACTTTAACTAATGATCAAATGTCCACAAACCAAATGAGCATGTGGCAGTAACTTTAACTAATGAACAACTCTGTCTCGTGGTCGGTAGTTATGCTGATCAAAAAGGTTTTGCACAATAATACTTGTTTACCACCAAACTCGAGTCGAGAATACCATCCATCATTGAAGCAATCCTCTTGGAATATGAATTGCACATTACTCTTAAATCTGATTCAAGTGCGAATCCATTAGAGGGTTGCCTTCAATGCTGGCACGAGTCTGTTTTGTGACTATTAGTGTCTCAACGAATACAATAATTAGTGTAAAGGGAACGCAAAGTGTTTTAACTTAAAGCTAATTAATTCACGTAACGATACAGTTATTACTATCAAAGTCACGACTCACAACCACAATCAATGTGCCAAAATGACAGTGACAGCCACAAATCCCTAAATTTGATGTGGCAGGGGCACACATGCAGCAAGTTGTTTAGCAATTTCACCATTCCGCCAACTTCCCAACTCTAGTCCACAACGCTACAGACATCAAAACAACAAATGTCACCAAATAAAATTCAGAGAGAAACTAGGGAACGTAATCAAAACAAATCCAAGGCGCGCCTCAGCACGCACAGACAGCGAGACAGGGCCCGGAGCATGCAACCATCATTCCACTACAGCAGCAGCAGCAGCCTGCTAGCGAGCTGCTAGCACACAGGCTAACTAGTGTGGTTGGAAGCAGTGATGCGGAGAAGAAAAGTTTTCTAACTACCTTGTTCATTACTTCGAAGTCGAAGAAAGGCGACGCCACGGCTGTGGACATCTTTGCAGCGACGAAAATCTAATCACACGGTGTTAAAAAAAAAAAAAAAAATGAGTTGGGAGACAAAGTTGCGCAGGTCCGTGTGTTTGTTCTGATTTTGACCCTGCAGATCAGAACACCCCCTCTGCCCTGCACCAGCCCCGAACATTTGCTTTATAATCCGCGGCAGGAGGAGCTTCTGCAACTGGGCGTTCTTTGAGCAAACTTTTTTTTCTCCTTCGGGGACACTAAACTTGCATTGGTTGCCAGTTTGTTTGAGAGATGACTACAGTGTTGCACGCGGGATGCATGCAAAACAGCTCTAGCCTTTTTAATTCAATCTGATTCTGAACGCGGTGCCACAGAACAATGAGGAGAGCTCAGTTCTTTTCGCCACATTCCGATTTATACTTAGTCGTACGACGGTGGTGATTGCCGAAAATTGCTGATTTACAAGCTCATAGTGTATTATTGGGCTTGTAGATCTGCTATTTTCTTCAACACCATGTAGGCGGCAAAGTAAGTTGGGCAAACTCACTGCAGTCAGTGCCTCTGCTGATCACAATAAGTTTTAGATAAAGTATTATTGCTCAAATACAATCACAGAATTGCATTCAATTCTGTGCATTAATAAAGATTAATATAATGGTGGTACACCTAAGTACTGTCCACACTTCCACGCATACTACTTGTAAATAATAAATAGAAGCATAGCCTACTTTTAATACCTCAACTCTAGACTGTCTTTGTCAAAAGTTGATGATTCATTCATGTTTCATAATACCGCTACCTATAACGTTTTTCTTGTCTTTTCTGGAGGTTGCTTCTATTTAGACAGTCTGGTGTTGTTTACTGTGAGGCTTTACTATACTCTATCCCCAGGCTTCCAGCTACCATCCACTACTCTGTAATTAATTTACTCTTAATTGCTGGACTGTAACGTCACTTGTGGGACTTTCCGGTGGATTCAGGCAGCCAGTGCTTGTTAACCCTTGCCCGACCACAGTTATTTCCCCATTGATTTTTTTTCTCTCTCCAACCGGTTTACTTTTTCCTTTTTTAAGCCAGGGCTGTTTACACTATACCCCGGCCTTATCCCTGTTTACACTATACCCCGGCCTTATCCCTCAAGAGCATGTAAGTTTGCTCCCTGAATACAAACCAGCTGAATATGTATGCACATGTGCACTGCATTCTCATTCCATCAGGTACTGCGTAGGCCCAGGGTATACCTGACACCGCAGTGATCTCACCAGATTTCAACCACAGGCAGTCACAATGAGGCCTGTATGTATAAAAGAACTGGGCAGAGAAGTGAAACCTATACAAATCCATTGTGGTCTGTTGTTGCACTCCTCCCCTCTGAATCCATGACAGAGCAGCCATCGGCCATGTGCAGAGTCAATGTCAGGGTTGGGTTGCAATAGAAGGAGAAGAAGAAAAAGAAAGCATGGTTGTGGAGAAGAAAAGAAGCTGTTAAAAGGGGTTGGAGGAGGGGATGGCGTGAGGGGGAGATTTATGGGGGACGTTTATTACTACACAGCACTGCCCTGGGGAGATGCGGGGAGGGAGGTGGAGAGAGATAGAGAGGGGCGCCAAAACATTCCCTTTCCCCTTCCTCTTCTTTGCCTATACCAGGAGCCATGCAGGGGGTGGAGAGCTTTGTCTCACTCTGGAAGTTGTTGAGGCAGAGAGGCGAGGGAGGTTGTTTTGAAGCCGAATTACTGAATTCAGCCGAGGAAGAGAGAGACAAAACAGAGCCGGTACTGCGCAGTCTGCGCTCGCTCGCGAAGGGAGCCTGGTAGTCAGGAGTGACATGAGTTATTGTGGAGATATTCAAAAGTAGGCCTGCACAAAGTGCTACAGCTGCACGAACTTGGCTTATTACAGCCAGACAAACCACCAGGGTGGGGAGTTAAAACACAGCCACCAGCCAAATGATGGTGAACTTCATCTGCGGCTGTTAAGTAAAGTCAACGCTGCCACTTTGACAGCCAACCGCCCATCATTTACATGTCCTGTCCTGTT
>NC_136799.1:22611520-22624020 GCF_951216825.1 Electrona antarctica | reverse complement strand
ATAACAACCAGAACAGATGCTGTCCACTACGTTCTATGTTTTAGTCAGTCAGCAATCAAGGTTACCCAAGTCTCAGCTTTGAACCAAGCTTAATGTGTTCAATATGTTGTCATTTGTTGGTCTGCCCTTTGTGATGACACAGTGTGGCTTTCCTTTCTGTATACATTCCCTCCCCACATCCCAATTCTGTCTGATCCAGTTCTTGTCTTTATAAGGGCTGACAGGACCCCATGATCCGTACCCCCCTTTCATGTATCATGGCCATGTTGTTCGCCAAACACCAATGGGCCGTACTTGGGAGTGACTGTGGTCGTCATTCTCAGATTTGTGTTGTGCCTGTGGTTGAGAGTGGACCCAGGGAAAGGGAGAGAACATAGGAGAGAGACTGTAACATAGGCAGAGAGAGGAGGGCAAAGAGACAGAGACAAGGTGTGTGTGTGAGAGAGAGAGAGAGAGAGAGAAAGAGAGAGAGAGAGAGGGAAAGAGAGAGTGGCGAGTGGAGGAAAATAAGATGGTGGAATTAATTGTCCATAAAAGAGTGGCCACAGGCCCACAGCATTGTTAGTGGGGAACCACCAACTGCTTTTACTGATGTTGTTGCCACGAAACAGTGAAAGATGTCCGTTCATCACTTCTTCTTTTTCTACTTGGACTTGTAAGTTTTCTTTAAATGTTCTCCTCCTCCTCCTCCTTCTTCCTTGACCTCATACTGGGACGCAGCGTCCACTCTGTAGACCTTGGCTCACTTGGACAACGTCAATACATCATGCAGCATTGCAGTCATGGACCGTGGTTCAAAACAAACAAGATGCGTCACTGTAAATTAATGTCTTTGGTGCCGGCACTGGAGTGCTGTCCACTCCAAGTGAAATAGTGGGACTAACGATGCTACGGTCAAACGCGAGGGTCACCAAAATAGAAACAAACAAACAAGTGAGCGGCGAGGCATGGATAGTCTGCTTTTAAAGGGAGATTTACTGTCCAATTCTCTGGTGAGATGCTCATCTCTTGGAGAGGGCTGTATTTAGAATGAAAGCCCAGAGTCCTCCCTTGACTTCCTGACCCTGTGCTTCCTGAGGAGCAATGCTGCCGTCTGCCCCGGAGGCTCATGGGAAGGGAGCGTTTGGCCGGGAGGTGGGTGGGGGGTCAAAACTATCGAGACAAAAGGGGCAGGTCAACACTACCAAGCTGTAGAAATGTCTCGATGAGAGCGATCGGATGAACACACCATATACTGTAAAGTAGACACATGAGCACTCCAAAGTGTGTGTGTGTGTGTGCGCGTGTGTGTTTGTGCGTGTGCGTGCAGTGCTCACGGGTGCACACATCAGGGAATATACAGTAGGGACAGAGGGTTAAGGAACAAAGATTGGAATCTGCTAGATGTCCAGAAATCTTTGGGCCAAGCATTTGTCCACTGGGACCAGCCACAGATCTGACCCTAGTCCATGTGTCATGACCATGCGGCCAACACTGAAATGAGATATTCCTCAGCCTCTCACTCAACACAAAAAAATCAATGGGCTTTGTGAAGCCTAGGGCTGCCGCAGGAACAGGGGAAGGCATTCTCTCACGGAAAAAGTCCTGCCCTGCCCCATCTGTCTCAATTCCCCCATCACTCCCAGATCTCACAACCAGCCCTGTGTGGTCACTCATGGACTAGAATTACACAGTCCATGTGTCCAGTTCTGGACAATACATAAGGGCAACCACTTGATCGACCCTGCCCACTTTTCTCACACTTATCCCCTGCATATGTATTGGATTGGATGGAGCATTCCCTGTAGTACTGACATCGCTCCAGATTGGATGGAGCATTCCCTGTAGTAATGACATCGCTCCAGATGCTGTTGACAAGCACACAATCCAGATTTTGTCACATTCCGTGTTTGGCGAACGTGCCTGCTTGTCATAAATGGGAGTTTGCAAATTGGCATTTTGGTGGCGTGTGAATTGGTACAAATGTGGTTTGTATTAACAATGATGATGAGCTGTCTCCTGTGTGCTGGAGTGACGTTGTTTATGTCTCCAAGATGAGAGCCGAATATAGTTGTTTGTGCGTTGTCCTTGATCGACCCAAGGCATATGTGACGTCATATTTGTCCTTGTTTGCATTTAATGGTTATTCATTCACAACACTACACGTGCAGTTTAATCTTACACGTTTATCTTCAGTCTATTAAAAGGAACAGACCATGTATTGCCTACAGTATATCTCTTGGGGTTCCACAATTGTGATTTGTGCACAATATCTTTTGCCAGTTCACATTACATTTCATCTTTGTTGCGCAAACTCCACATTGGCAATGTTACTAGTAGTGTTTATGGTTTACTAGGCTGATGCCCGTTGGGAACGATGCCTGTTGGGAATGGGAACTATGCCCTTTGGGAACGCATTCCCCTCGGTTATACTATACTATTTTATTTAGCTCAATATAAAAACAATACAAAGAATACACAATATATAATGGAGGCAAGCACCCGTGTGAAGTGAGGGACACTCTTATCATCATACATCATCATACATCATCTCATTCCGGCCAATCACAATTTGCGTCCTCACCTTCGTCTTCAATGTTTGTGTTTACACAAACACTCAAAGCTGGCCATTCATTGTCAATGGCATTCAATGTTTGTGTTAACACGATGTTTGTGTGTGCACAAACCCTCAAAGCTGGACATAGGAGGGGCTAGCACCCCTCAAAAAGAAAAGTCTATAACTTGATTGAAATACTTGATTATCTATGACATGATTGAACCCATGATTGAACCCGTTGTTCCCGTTGTCAGACTAGTAATTAGTGCAGTACAGTCTCAAGAGCTACAGGTGTCCCAGCTTCGGCAAAAACCTTCCTGAGATGAAAAGTCCTCATAATGTCTGCGCTTTACTTCTCTCTGACCTGCTGTCACTCCCAGCGAGTCACATGAGCTCATGAAATACATCCATCCTCTTCTTAATGGCAAACGATGAGGAAATGAGCTATACTGGAGGTATGTGGATAACGATCAGGGAGCACCGTAGCATAACATCAACTCCTAATCGCTTTTTAGTTGTTGTTTTTCCATTAGTACGTGCTGAGAGAAATAAGGATAAAAGGCTCAAACAGCATTTCATGTTCTCCATGGGGCCAAAAGACATCAATGTACTACCTCTTACATTACGATTTCGTCAATGTGTTTTCAATTGAGGAATGAAAATAACTTTCAGGGATATTGCATTTTTTTAGGCAGAACATGGAACAGCCCAATCACTGTCAAAAACAAGAATCTGATGTCCGTCCGAGACACTTATTTTCTTTTAATATAAAAGAACCAACACTTAAACAACATGTTTGAGTCTTTGAGCATGGTCCAGTGCACCCACTGCTCCTCAACTGTTCCCCCTACGCTGCCTCTCTCTCTCTCTCGCTTTCTCGCTCTCTCTCTTTCAGCCTCTCTCCTTCCCTGGCAGTGAAAGAAAGTGCAGCTGTGTGGAGTCCTTTGGGCTACATATAAGAATAATCAACCCATTTGGTCGGCGTTGCCTTGCCAAAGACATAATTTGTTGCTGCCAGGGCCTAACGGCTAGGCCAAAGCACTTCCTGGGTTCCAGACTCAATGGAGGGCCCAAAATCTGACCCACATCATGTGTGTGTAAGCATGCATATTGTACGTGATATGGAGGTGTCGGAGTCAGGAACTGGATTGAATTACTTGAATGTTTCGGGCACGTCCGTATGAACATCAACTTCTTCAACTTCAGGTTTATTGTCTCATCATAGGTTTACATGTGTAAAAGAGTGGTTGAAATTATTCTGTACAAGCTGTGATTTGCAGTTACAATACAATACAGTCGAGAACAATGAAAGAAACAGAAGTCAAGGACAGATAACGGCACATTAGCATTTTAGATGCATGCTCAAAAAGAAGAGCTTGTGCAATAAGACAGCCGATATCAAACATGGAAGTGTACACGAGAGGTAGTGCCAGTGCAGCAATGGAGTGTATTATTCAGTTTTAGTAAGTAAGTAAGTACATTTTATTTATAAAGCACCTTTCTTAACAAGGTTACAAAGTGCTGTACAATGAACACAATAAAATCAATTACAACAGGACAGTGTACAACAACAAACAATAAGAACACTTAATCAAGAAGGTCAAATAAAATCAGGAAAATGTTTACGAAATAAAAACGTTTTCAACAAACTCTTACAAATATTGACAGACTCAGCGTTTTTTAAAGTGCAAGGTAGGGCATTCCATAATGTAGGTGCAACTACTGCAAAAGCACGGTCACCCTTTGTCTTTCGCTTAGTCCCAGGAACTATTAGGAGGCCTTTGTCAGAGGACCGCAGGGATCTCACATTGACCTTGGGGGGCAGAAGATCAGTAATGTAGGGTGGGGCCAGTCCATGTAGGGCTTTAAAAGTAGTTAAAAGGATTTTAAAATCTATTCTAGCCTTGATGGGCAGCCAATGGAGTGTGGCTAACACCGGGGTGATATGTGCTCGACGGTTGGTGTTGGTGAGAATTTTGGCTGCTGTGTTCTGTACAAGTTGAAGTTTGGATAATGAGGAGCTGCTTAGAGTGGTATAGAGTCCGTTACAATAGTCAAGGCGGGAAGAGACAAATGCGTGCATAATTTTTTCTAGGTCAGTGGGAGTGAGAATAGACTTTATTTTGGAGATGTTGCGTAAGTGATAAAAACATGCCTGGGTAACTTTTTTGACATGGGACTCAAGGGTCATCCTACTGCCAAAAAGTACACCCAGGTTTTTGGCTGTCGATTTGACATTTGCTGCCAGTGGGCAAAGGGACTGCCGAATGGTGTGGGAACTAGCCTCTGGGCCAAAGATGAGGATTTCAGTTTTGTCTGGGTTGAGCTGTAGAAAGTTATGTGCCATCCAAGTGTTGATAGCGGAAAGGCAGTCGTGCATAATTGAGAGTTTATAGTGGTCGTCTTGCTTGAATGAAATATAGAGCTGTGTATCATCAGCGTAGCAATGATATGAGATACCTTCAAAACTGTTAATAAGGGAACCAAGGGGGAGCATGTAGAGTGAGAAGAGGATTGGACCAAGTATGGAACCCTGGGGGACCCCACAGAGCAAAGGAGCTGGGGAGGAGGTATAATTGTCCAGGGCGACAGCCACACTTCTCCCTGACAAATAGGAGGCAAACCAGTCTAGTGCCGACCCGGTTAAACCCACCCACTGCTGTAACCGGTCGAGCAGCAGGGAGTGGTCGATCGTGTCGAATGCTGCGCTTAGGTCTAGGAGCAGCAGCACCGAACATTCGCCGGCGTCTGCTCTCATAAGGATGTCACTGGAGACTCTGAGTAGTGCTGTTTCGGTGCTATGCTTCTGGCGGAAGCCAGATTGAAATTTATCGAAAGAGTTATTGTTATTGAGAAAATGCAGGAGTTGGTTACTGACAATTATTTCTAATACTTTGGTGATGAAGGTGAGTTTGGAGATAGGTCTATAATTACTGAGGACTAACGGATCTAGACTTGTTTTTTTTAATAACGGTTGAATAATTGCATGCTTAAAGTGGTCAGGGACACAGCCTGAGGCTAGTGAGCTGTTGATGATAGAAAGAATAAAGGGACTAATGCAGCTAAAAACATCCTTTATAAGTGTAGTGGGGATGGGGTCTACAGGGCTGGAGGAGGGGTGCATATGCGATATAATGGGTGAGAGATCATCTAATGATATCAAGTTAAACTGGGAGAGAGAGGGAACAGGGGGAGGGTGGATGGCTATGTTGCTGCCAGGTGGTATGATTGTCTAAGAAAAATGATAAAACTTGTTCACAGTCCTCATCAGAGAAGACAGGAACTGGAGGAGGGGCTCGGTTGACCAAGGTGTTGATGACGGAAAAAAGGGCTTTTGGTTTGTGTTTATTAATGTTGATCAAATTAGAGAAATATGAGGTTCTTGTATCCTCGATCTTCTGATTGAAGGCAGTCGGGAGTTCCTTCATACGAGTAAAATGAGCAGTTTCCCTGGATTTTTTCCGTCTACATTCCCTTTTAAGGCTGCGGATGTCGTCATTGATCCATGGGGAAGAATTGACAGAGCTAACACATTTATTTTTTGTTTTAAGCGGGGCAACTAAGTCTAGGGCAGATGAACAAAGATTGTTAAAGTGGGAGACGAAGTCATTTGTGTTGGTTGGAATTAAAGTGTCATTAGAGAGGTCTAAGAAAACAGAGGAGAACTTTGTGGCAGAGGAGTTGTTTAGATGACGAGAGCAGGTTAAACGTGTGATGGGTTGGGTCTCAGCAATAGAATCAATGTTAAAAACAATATACTTGTGGTCAGAGAGGAAAAACTCACCTACAATTGAGTACCACAGACGAAAAACAGTCTAAGTCCAAATTTCAGACTGACCCCTCCACGAAAAGGCCTTGTTGTCCTGAACCCTTATCTATCATTTATATATTATGGATCAATAGTGTGGACTTAGACTGTTATTCGTCTGTGGTACTCAATTAGGATGTTGAGGTTCAGGCCTAGTGAAAAAACAAGGTCAAGTGTATGGCCTTGGTTATGTGTCGGCCCGGAAACATGCTGACTTAGATTGAGTGATTGTGTGATGCTCATTAACTCAGTAGCGGAGTTGTCGTTAGGATTGTCAATATGAAATCACCAATCAGTGACAAATTATCCACTTTCACAACAACCGAGGATAGAAATGCTGAGAACTCAATTAAAAACTCGCTTTTAGAGCCTGGTGGACGGTAACACAATAAAACAAAGAGGGATTTTGTGGAGCCAATTCTAAGTAGGAGTGCTTCAAAGGTTTTGATGTCCACAGAGCGACAAGTAAACCGTTTGGAGAATACAGCGGCTAAACCGCCTCCACGGCTGGAGGTCCTAGGGGAGTTAATGATGTTGCAGGCAGTGGGACAGAGCTTGTTTACTGTGACATTATCTTTTAGGGTTTGGGTAATGTCCGACAACCTACCCAAACCTACCCAAACCCTAAACCTAATCTCGCAGGAAGCCTCAGGTTAGTTTTAACCTGCCACGGGTTAGTTTTAACCTGCCACGCATGTCGGGAGCCACAGGTTCGTTTTAACCTGCTACGGGTTAGTTGTAACCGGCCACGCATGTCGGGAGCGACGGTGTTGTCGGACTAATGCCTGTCGGACTGTCTAACCAACGTATGCACCTCGACAGGTGCCATTTGGTGGGTTTTTGATTCACGGGAATAGCTTGCCTAGCCTGCCTAAACATTGCATGAACAGATTGTGGCTCCTGTAGTGAGTGTTGTCGATGCTCCTCTCAGCCTTGGCTACGCACCGCCTATCCTATATATCCTTTAGGGAGGAAAGCTCACCTCTGGCGATGCGCTGGGCCGTCCACATCACCCAGTCTGTAGCGATTTATGGTTGAGGGTGGCACAGTTCCCATACCAGGCGGCGATGCAGCTCGTCAAGAATACACAACACACCCAGTGTGTGTATTTCCAGTAAGCTCCATTAGCATTACCATCAGGCCCAAATGGCAGGCCACATGATTCTGTCAACTCAGTTGTGTCCTCACATTATTGCCCTGTTGTGTGACAGCCGAATATGGAAACGCTTTTTTTTGCGCTCGTTAAATAGTTTCTGGTTTGCGTTTTTTTCTTCTTTTTTGCCTTATGTGCTTATAGGCCCTGCAAAGTCTAGTAAAATAAGAATGGCTTTCCCAGAAATGAAACTTTATTGTCCCCCTAATCCCACCCCACTCGTAAATAAGGGCACATTTACCAAAATCCCATGCCTCCCACCCCCACCCCACCTACATACCACCACCACCACTACCACTATGCCAAGCGCTATGCTAAAGTGCCCCCACACAATCCCCCTTTCTCCTCTTAGAAACTCTCTAATGCTCAATTTATACTCCGCCGTACTATGGTGTTCACGTGCCAAAAATAGCCAATCTACGTGTAAATCAGTATAAATCCGGTTTCTCTCTATACACTGTTTGTACTGCAGAAGTCCTCAGACTCAGACACTCTTATGGGAATAACAGCCATAACCATGCACTTTCCCCCTGAGGTCACTACGCAAAATTCTTACGAAATTCTGTAGATAAGCTATTTATTTACTTGGGGTAAATAAATTGGGCTTAGAGGTAGGGCAACAGATAAGGGACAACTTCAGATATTTGTATTAGTTTTATTTTATCCATATCTGCAACTATATCTGCTTTTTAAAAATAATTATACATGGAAATTACTTAAAATCTTAACTTGACTTAAAGAAAATCACACCCGTGTGAAGTGAGGGGCGCTCTTATCATCATACATCATCTCATTCCGGCCAATCACATCCTATGTCCAACTTTTAATGTTTGTGTTTACACAAACACTCAGAACTGGCCATTCATTATCAATGGCAGTTAATGTTTGTGTACATTTCTCTGTTACACATGCACAAGCTGGACATAGGAGGGGCTAGCGCCCCTCAAAAAATAAGCTATCTGTGTAAAAAGGATCATGGCATGATGAGTGGAGGAAGTTGCTAGTTGTACATATTGACAGTAATTGGTGTAATATTGACATGAAAAATCAGCTGTACTTGCTCTGGAAGCCTACTGTTACCTGTGACATTAAATGTACTGTATTGATGATACCAGTATCTATGGGAGCGAGAGTTTACCAGGGTGGACTTCTTCCACTCCTGTCCTGAGTCCTGACACACATTTAATTTAGATGTCAACAGATAGGTGGAGATCTCAGATCATCTGGCTATACGCGACTATTTCCTTACTGGCTTTTTTTCTTCTCTGTAAGTTAACACTTGAGTATATAGTGCGCCAGAAAATGCGGTCCATTTCTCAGTCTGACATCTCATCCGCAACATTTGACCACACCAGTGCAGGCCGTGTGGTCCAATAAAATCATACCCGAACTGATATTATGAAAAGGACGATGAAATGGGTTCCAGATGAACACCATCCCCACAGGGGGAAAAGCGCTATTAATATATTTAATATGGTGACCTCAATCATTCACCTTACTTTAATAAAACTTAGGGCTCAGGCATGCACAGGCTTGGCCTCGGCTGGTGTTTCCACGGGGGGTGGCGTGGGACGGCTCCCTCAGGAGTTCATCATGACCTGGCTCCATCGTTCCCCTCGGGTGAAAACAGAAAAGATCAAGGCACAACCTATAGCTCCAACCACACACATGTGCATTTTTGTCTGGTGAGGATTGTAAAAGAGCAGAGGAGTGTAACCTAGTGGCCTACAGAGCCAGAGCTATAGAGCCACAGAGGCTCCAAAGCCTGAATCATACTTTGTCGCACGACGGCATCGTGTGCCAAAAATAGTCGACCTACAAGCTCCTTACGAGTATCAGATGCGTGGTATTGTGAGCTTGTATAGGTTCTGCTATTCTGCTACATAATTATATTAGACTGTTTTATTTGCAGAATAGAAAGATATAGATTTCAAAGTACATAATCTGGTCCTGCAAAAAGTATGTTTACAGAGGCGAGACTGTAGGCCTATGTTGTTTTGTATAGAATTACAATATTTGTTCGAAGACCTAGATATGACATTTTAAGATGCCCAAAAAGGTTTGTTGTCACTGGTGTTTTCCTTTATCGGGCTGCTCAGCATTGTGAATGCAGACATTGAGAATGGAACAGTAGCAGGTGATAACAGTGTGCCGCTGTGGTGGCGAATTAAGGTCTGGCGTGTAGGCGACTATACTGTAGGCGCATGTTTGGTTTGGAACATGCAGGTACTGTGCTGCAGAGGAGCTTCCACTGTGGGTAGCATACTTTCACGTCTTGACTCACCATAGGAGCAGGACCACATTTAAAATACCATGTTATTGTCTTCCTTGTGTTCACAGGAAACCCTACAACATCTCAAATTCAAAGATTAAATTACTGATGACGCACGATTAGTGTGGTTGTGCTTTAGCAAACTAAGTAAAACATTTAAAAAGAAAAGATTAATGGTCTTACTTAAGACCATTAATGTCATTCCTGTGGGTGCAGGCCAAAAGATCAGCCTATTAGAATTATGACTGATGCTGAATGATTGAATTAACTGAGCCAGGGTGTATTAGATTAGAGAGACTTCAAGACAAGATACTGAATCAGTCAACAACCTTATCAGTCTGTGGTGTACGTAGGCCAAATACATGCAAGAAGGGCATCCGACGCTTACAGAGCTGTGAATTTCAGTATGAGAGGTTACATGTCAAATGCTCTGGCACGAATGAAGGAACTGTGTGCGTGCTGTATTCCACGCTTAAGTATGGCGAAATCATACTGTTGCAACCTTTGTTAGCAGGAGAATGAAAAGCAGAAACGGAGATAAACGGAAGAGGAAGCTTGTTTGTGTGGTGGAGGATTTGGTCATAATTAAACGCTGTGATATCAAGGTCAGTGCCCTGAAAACAAGGGCCTCTGCTTTTGAGTATGATGTCCTTAACTGGATATATATATAGCAAAATGCAGTGTAAAAGTGTAAAAACTATAGTAGGACATGTATTATTATAATTAATAATACAAATAATAATAATTATTATTTTATTTTTATTATTATTAATATTTTTATTTTTTGGTGTGTCAGTGTGTATTATCGGACTTCAAAGCATGAACAGCATACAGCACAGCAAGTAGAAAAATACACAAAAGCAGCTTGATTAAACAATTTCACTTTGTCTTGAAATTACTGTAAGCCGGTATAACTGGGAGGCAGCATATGCTATACAATGATGCAATCGCAACTCTCAGTGCCCTAAAGGGCGAGGTCGCAGGCACGCATCCGCCTGGGTAACGGCAGACTGCTGGGCGAGCACTGGCGCTTTGGGATGGGGGGTCAGATCAACATATGTAATTAATTCTGTGCTGGCGTAAATGGAGCGTGTCTTGAGTGTACAGGGTTTTATGAGGTCAGATCAACATATGGAATGTCAGAACAGGTCAGCTCCATATATGGAGATCTAAGGGTGGTAGCGGGGGCAGTGTCTTGAGTGTACAGGGTTTAATGAGGGTGTGGCTGCACTAATAACTTTGGGGCGGGCCCATCTAGAGTTTGAATGGACAGGTGTCAGTCAAAAGGGAGATTTCGAAGAGGAAGGACGGATGAGGAAGGATCAACATATGGAATGTCAGAACAGGTCAGCTCCATATATGGAGATCTAAGGGTTTGAGTTTTGAGGTCAAATGTAGAGTTGCTGGCCAATATTGATGACGTCAGGGATCTCCATATATGGGCATTCCCATATATGGGCATGACCATATATGGAGGTGTCTGCATGGTGACGGACGGACGGACTGACGGGAAATGCACGTTTTCATAGTAAATGCGATCTGTGGTCGCAAACAAAAAGCATCTACTAGAACTAGATAGAGAAACAAGAAGAGATAATCAAATTGCTTTGAAGAAGACACGGCTGAGAAGAAACGTTCTCCCAGTTCTCAAGGACGTGACATTAATTAGTCCAGGCCTTCATGGAGAGGCGGTCAGACTGGCCATTGTTTGACCTGTATTAATTAGTCCAGGCCTTCATGGAGAGGCGGTCAGACTGGCCATTGTTTGACCTGTATTGTTGACTTAGTTTTATCCATAGGCTATATACACAAACGCCTTAAAGGGGCGGGCGGAGTTTGGGTATTATCGTTTTGTCTGTCCAATTCCCGCCACAAAAAAGCAAAAAAAAATCAATCATACCTCTTGCTGTTTATTAAGATTAGAAAATAGGGGTAATTCTTTTTTTTTTTAACAAATTAGAGATTGTATTATTAAAATGGAATTTTTGCAAGGGACAAATCCGGAGTTTTTTTTGATTGACCAGATGAGCAGCTATGTTCTTCAAAGGCTTTAGTGGATTGGAAAAAGATATCTGTAACTATCTTATGATCATATCATGATGGCAGTATCTAGAATGTGAATTAAGTGAGGATGAATCGATGACAATAATAGTAAATACTGTGTAACATAAGGGAAGCCAGAGGGAAATTTACTCAATATAAGTTAATAATTCACAGATTTGATTATTACCTCTAAACTCAATAGGATGGGCCTACAGCAACTAATTTATGTTGGAAATGCAAAACAGAAACAGGGACATTTTTACACGAATTTTTCTAAAAGAAATAAAGAAAATAAAACCACTAAGGCCTACTATACGTATACAATTTAATATTAGAATTGTACAAAATGGTGTGTGTGTGTGTGTGTGTGTGTGTGTGTGTGTGTGTGTGTGTGTGTGTGTGTGTGTGTGTGTGTGTGTGTGTGTGTGTGTGTGTGTGTGTGTGTGTGTGTGTGTGTGTGTGTGTGTGTGTGTGTGTGTGCGTGCGTGCGTCTGAGCGCATCTGTGTTTGAGTTTATTCTTAGTTATCCTTTACAAAGCCTTACCTTAACACTTTAATACTCACAAATATCTGTGCATCTTCTCTAGTGATAAAGCAGCTCATTCAAACATCCATCATGTTGCTATATCATCACTGTTTCCTCCTGGGAAAATTAATGTTGAATCTGGAGATCTTCTACAGATATGAG
>NC_136799.1:22591520-22606520 GCF_951216825.1 Electrona antarctica | reverse complement strand
CGTGCGTGCGTGCGTGCGTGCGTGCGTGCGTGCGTGCGTGCGTGCGTGCGTGCGTGCGTGCGTGCGTGCGTGGCTGCGTGCGTGCGTGGCTGCGTGCGTCCATTTGTGTTCTCCCTCCCACCCTCTGTGTCTAATTCTGTACCCATAGCTTGTTTATCAGAAGGCGAGCTGATGGTCCTTTCCTCTCGCTTTTGCTGTAGTCCAGTCCAGGGTGGAAGGAGCTCCGGCTCCAGACTTTTGCCTTTTGACAGTATGCCTACTGTGTCCTCAAACCGAGTCAAACGGCCTTTATCAGAGAAAAGGGGCGTGATGACCTTCCTCCCCACCCGTGGTTCCCGCTATATGAGTCATTGGCCTGATCACAGACAGAATAAAAGTCCAGACCATGTCTGGTATAGAATGCGTACTGTATGCCAAAAGTTAATGTGTAGTTAGTAGTGGAGTGGTGGTGTATGTGTGACGGCTGTTGTGGCAATGTTAGTTTTTACTGCTATATCCTTTTATCTCTCCATCTCTTCCTTTCTAATCATCACACACACACACACACACACACACACACACACACACACACACACACACACACACACACACACACACACACACACACACACACACACACACACACACACACAGACACAGTCACATGTGCGAAAGAGCTCGCACGTGCGCACACGTGACACACACACACACACAATATAATGGTTCTCGCTTTTGCCCTCAAACATTATTTTCTTTCTTATTGGGAGATGAAGCTAGGCACCGTGTAAGTCTCTGCTTATCAATGATTTGAGGCAAGATGATTTCCCCCTCTTATCTGAGCAGGGCAGCTTCTTATGGGTACTTTCCAGGCCACTTTCTCTTGTTTGACAGACTGTTGCTTCGTTTACGGAGCCGCTAAATCCTGGCGACACCACAGGCTGTGTGACTCATGCAGTGAACCCGCCACCCGCCAGTTCATGGTTCAGTTTACAAACAATGTTTCACAATGTACATCCTCTCCGTCCCCGATGGCATTAGTCTCTCGTCCATGGCAGTCGTCCATGGCTTGTAGAGATAATTTATGTCTGTTATCGTGAATTAAACATAGATGTGATCCAATGGAACAACTGCACATAGAGAATGTCATAGCTCAGCAGGTGCACATGGATCGGGAACAACTATGACACATACAGTAATAATATGAGTAAGAAGTTAGAAAGATCCCAAGATCCCACGTGCCCTGGGTTAAGAGGGGCCTTCAATAATCCTCTTCCTCCTGTTTACTTTTTCTCATTTAAAGCATTTACTGTACTCTGTGTGTGCACTATATTTACTTAATGTAAACCAAATTAAATTAAACCAATTGTACCCATAAGGTTACATACAGTGTATGTACAGTAGTATTACTGTCGAATACAGTTGAGTATGTAATAATGCGGGGGAAATTGGGTTTAAGCTCAACCCATGCAGCTGATCACTGCTCATAGAGGGGCTCAAGGGCACTTCAACCAACACAGTGCTGGTCAGGCCTGGAATCAAACCTGGGGCTCCTGCTGCCCAGGTGCAGCCATTTAGGTCCAATTATGTATTTATGTAATGTTACACTCTCTTTTCCTTGTGTGGTGATTTCTATGCTTCCCTGAGCGTAATAAACTTCAACAAACATCAGAACATCATATAAGCATTGTTATAAATAATGAATACTGGGGTGTCCAGTGACAGCTCCTATAAGTCTTAGCTGTTCGCCTGTGCTTCTGATGTGTAAAAGTATGAATGCTCGTGGGGGTGTGCTCTGACTAGGTGCTACATTTTTGTTTTGTTTTAATATATCTGTTTCTGGTTAGCAGAGGTTAATGCAGAACATCTGCTTATCTGGGATCAGCTGACTGGAACAGACGGTGCATGGGTCTGAGAAGAATTCCCTACACTCCACATGCTATTGATAGGCATCTGTCTGTCCCAATAAACAAACCCAAGTTCCAAGGAAGAAGAACACTGAATGGCTATTGACATTGAGAGGGTTGATTAAAAAGAAAATGCAGACGGAAACATCACAGAAGCAAATGGCCCTGCATGGTCGACTCCATTCAGGTGATGATTATGTGCACACCACTCACTATCCCCCTCCTGCGATTGTCTCGAGGCCTATACCACAGGAAGTTAGGTCACTTCCTGCTTTATCGCATCAGTGTGGAAAGAGGAAGCCCCTTAACTTTCCCCCGATCCATTTTTGACGGGACCGCAAGAGAAATGAGGTAACGTTGTCTCAGAGCTATACGGTAGAATATATAACCTAAATCTACACACAGCCGCAAATGTTCTTTGATGCCATTAAGTAAAAGAAAAAGGTTAGCTTCTTAATTCTAGGCCTGTGCCTGTCCCATATACTGTAGCTCAAATACTGTGTACTGTATGTCAAACGCTAGCTGTGGCAACGTTGTAGTTTTGGCACCTGTGTGTCTTCAACCGACATGTTGGTCTATGTTTCTCTCTCCTGCAGATGCCTACTACAGGGTACAGGCATCTGTACTACAGGGTACAGGCATCCTGCAGATGCCTACTACAGGGTACAGGCATCTGTACTACAGGGTACAGGCATCCTGCAGATGCCTACTACAGGGTACAGGCATCTGTACTACAGGGTACAGGCATCTGTACTACGTACAGATACGTACAGGGTACAGGCATCCTGCAGATGCCTGGTACAGGGTACAGGCATCCTGCAGATGCCTACTACAGGGTACAGGCATCCTGCAGATGCCTACTACAGGGTACAGGCATCCTGCAGATGCCTGGTACAGGGTACAGGCATCCTGCAGATGCCTACTACAGGGTACAGGCATCCTGCAGATGCCTACTACAGGGTACAGGCATCCTGCAGATGCCTGGTACAGGGTACAGGCATCCTGCAGATGCCTACTACAGGGTACAGGCATCCTGCAGATGCCTACTACAGGGTACAGGCATCCTGCAGATGCCTACTATAGGGTACAGGCATCTCACCAACTTATCTCACCAACTTATCTGTGCCTGCTATATTTTAACAAAGTTATTGTTGCACAAACTGCATGGAACATGCAGAGGAGGCTGAAGCTCTCCATTTCTTTTTCAAAGTGTCTGAAAGCACACATATGCAAGCACAGCTCCTATAGCAACTAAACCGTTTAACCCATTGGTGCCCTCACAAGTACAAGTTAGTGGCATCAAAG
Organism: Electrona antarctica; assembly: GCF_951216825.1. Classification (NCBI taxonomy): domain Eukaryota; kingdom Metazoa; phylum Chordata; class Actinopteri; order Myctophiformes; family Myctophidae; genus Electrona; species Electrona antarctica. The sequence continues at coordinate 22,603,332 of NC_136799.1, read as the reverse complement.
AGCAACAATAGCAGCCTCCTCCACTGGGGAACCCCCCCCCCCCCCCCCCCCCCCATCTAAAAAATAAAACAACAAAAGAAAAGAAACACACAAAAAGACGTTGTTTTGTTTAAGAAACTCTGATGCACTTAAAGATAATTTCCATGATGGCTTTTCCATCCCCCGAGAGAAGACCAAGACCAGGGTTATTTAGGTCAGAGAGTTTGTTGTTCTGCAACATCTCTTGGCAACAGCGGCTGTGTGAGTCCCTGTGTTGCCTTGTGGTCACCTCTCATGACACAATACAATGGTCCACTAACCACAAACGGCTCCACAAAAAGCCAGGAACCAAATCCATCTGGACCAGCTTATCCAATGCCATGCTTCCCAAGAGGTCCAGTCATGGTTTCAGGTATAGCCTACAGAATGTAACCCCTATCTTTTTCAAGGCCTTCCCAGTATACCATATATTCAACCCCAAACACTCATTTCTATTTATCTACTATTAGTATATACTGATGGGAGTATACTATATGTACTAGTATACACTATAGTAGTAGGACCACACTATACCCACCTCCAGATCTACCCTGACGCCAGTGAGCCTACCCCAAAACCCAGATTCACCACCCACCCCTAGTTTCTCTCTCTTTGGCCCCCAATGTTTGTCTAGGGAGGTGATTACGGGAAGCCCAGGGCAGGGCCAGGCTAAGTGGGTTTAAATAGTCCTCCATTACTTCCTCTGGGAACCTGTTAATGCCATAAACAGTCCCCCCCAAAACAAGCGCTTGGACAGGAAAAACAAGCAACAATTTTGAAAGTTTCCTTGATCTGCTTTGTTGTGTCACTTGTTGAGGTGTACTCCAACAACGGAGGGTTTCTGTGCCGTTATCGGAATGAGATCCAATGTGGTTTTGTTTACGTTCGTTTGCCCTGCGTGTTTATTTATAATGCAATATAGAACCAAACATTGTGTTTGAGGTGTAGAGTTGGAGGAAGTGGTGATGGAGGATTGTGTAACACAGGTGGAGTACACACCAACCCCTGTGTTTAATTTAACTCTGGACCCTTATCACTCCAATTTTATACCGTCAGGGTTAAATTGACACTCAGGATGTTACCGTGTGGGTTTGGTGTTAAAATGCAAATGCTATGAAAATACTGTCCCCAAATTATACCAACAGGCCCAGATAATTTCCTGTAGCGGTGCTTAAACTTGGCTATTTCTGCTTTGGCCCTGTTTATTTTCATGGGGGGAGGCGAGGAGGTGGGAGAGTCGGGGGGGATTGCAGACACATAATCCTCCCCAAAAAGTGATTTATTTATGAATTCCAGCGCAGAAACCTCCCCTCCAGAGAGCTGTGCAGCTCTGCCAGAAAGTCATTGGCTGATGTTTACAGGACTGGATTGGCCATTTCCCATGGTGCAGTGTGCCTGCAGTGCTATCTTATTTATACAAGGCCCCGATACGGGAGAACAGAGGGGTTTATTTTCGGATATTCCCCATAGATGGATCCGATTTCTCCGGCTGGAGCGGTTTCCTACATACGTGCTGCACTTCAGGTTCTAGTGGCCGGCTACACGCCTGCGGGCAAGTTAGTCAATCGCCAGAGTTTTGATTTCTAGAGGTGGATTACAGACAATAGGCTGCGTTCGGGGACTTGACAGGATGTTAAGTAATTTGTGTTAGTGTCATAAAAATTAGTATTGCCCCTCTTGAATTATGCAAAATCTTTATGATGCGTAGGAGGGTTCAGTCATTGCCCAACCTTCACTCACGTGATGAGCTGTCCATCAAGTGTGAGTAGATCTTGTGCCGGTTGTGGTCATAAAAAAAGAGATTCCTGTATGGGTTCCGCACCTCAACACAAATGTCGATAATAGAACACTTCAGGTGGGCAATTGAACTGTCTCACTTAATTTGTGCTTTTTAAAATACATTGCGTAAATGTTTAGATATGTACAATTTGTGTGCTAACGTGCTTTTCTCACGCACTCAACATAACGACGTAATGGATGAGTCATTTCTGGAATGGGTTGAGGATGCATTTGCAGCTTGGCTCCCTCGCTTGGCAAATGTTTTAGTTATGAAGCACAAACAAACAGAAATACACACTATAACAGGGCATATTTGTAGCATTAAAGCAACATCTGCCTTTTATAAGAGCTGACGTCATAAGCTGTAGGTCAAACTGCTGCTTACTGACATGAAGCACGGCTGAGGCCAGAAAACTATACGTCTCGCTGTCTCATGGTTTCTCTCTGCTTCTCATTCTTTCGCTCTCTCTCTCTCTCTCTCTCTCTCTCTCTCTCTCTGTCTCTGTCTCTGTCTCTGTTGCACATATCCTTTCTCCTCTATTCTTTATTATCCCCTTGTTTGTTTTTGTATTCTGTCTCTCACTAACTCTCTGACAGTTTTTTTGTCTTTGACCTTGCTATTCTCTCTCTCCCCCCCCCCCTCTCTCTCTCTCTCTCTCTATCTCTCTCTCTCTCTCTCTCTGTCTCTGTCTCTGTTGCACATATCCTTTCTCCTCTATTCTTTATTATCCCCTTGTTTGTTTTTGTATTCTGTCTCTCACTAACTCTGACAGTTTTTTTGTCTTTGACCTTGCTATTCCCTCTCTCTCTCTCTCTCTCTCTCTCTCTCTCTCTCTCTCTCTCTCTCTCTCTCTCTCTCATGCGTGCGCTGACCCTCCCTCTCTTTCTCTGTCTGTCTCTCTTTTGACTGATCCAATAACCATGAGGAAACTGTGGGGGATTGTGGGAAGGAGGCCAGGACCGACACGAGACCCCTGACGGCACTGACACCCTGGCCCAGATGTTCCGCTCTCGTCTCAGTCGAGGCGTGTTTGTTTTCTCCGCTCTCATGGAGCACTCCTACGGCCCATAATGCTGATAGCAGAGATCACGTCTCCACTACCAAGTTAGGGGCAAAAGCAGGAGTAAGTGAAAGGTGGTGGCGATACTTTAGTCCCCAGGGTCAACATCTGCTGCTGGGAGGAGGTGGCGGCCACCTCTTCCAGAGGTAACACTGCTCCACGTCCAAGTGTTGTCTTTATTCATGGGAGAATTATAATGCTACAGTAATGGCTTTTCCAAAGGACATCATTCAGTTTGATTTGTAACACACACACACACACACACACACACACACACACACACACACACACACACACACACACACACACACACACACACACACACACACACACACACACACACACACACACACACACACACACACTCTGCCTTCTTTCCAAAAAAGCTTATTGTTTGTATTGACCATATTCACATGGCAGCCACTTTGCACTTTGACATGGAATTCAGGGGTTGGGAAATCACAGTTGGTTTGAGGTCTTGCTGTGTGATAGCCACCGGATCATGACAGCTGATGACTGTAGGGCAGCTGAGTTCATGAGTTGCGTCAGTGATGATTAATTCACAGATGTGGGACACACCAGTAGATCACTATCGACCGTGTAATTAGTCCCCGACGTGATTCTGGCTGGAGAGCTGTGTGTGCTTGTATGACGGTCCCCCACTCTGACCTCTGACCTCGCTGTCTCTCTACCCTCCTGTCTAAAGTGGACTAAAAAAGACGGAAGCCGTCAGCTGATGTTTCTTCAGTTCACTGTGCTCTGATCTGGAGATGTAGGGTGATTCATATACAGAACAGCTTCACACACTTCCTCCTGCGCTTCCCTTTGATAGCAGTGTGTTTGGGTATTTTCTTTTAGACGTGATATATTCAATTGTAGCCTATATAATACACCCAATAGTACACATACTGTAGGCACATGCTCACACTCTCCTGGTTTCTCTCTCTCTCTTTCTCTCTCTGTCACACACACACACACACACACACACACACACACACACACACACACAGTGGGCCAAATTAGCCATTGGGCCAGTGGGGCCGTGGCCCACGGGCCCTTGGCTCTCAGGGGCCCTTCGGGGAAATTGGACCGCGCGGTACTGGGTTTGAGGCTCTTCCTTGGCTGTTGATTTTGTTAAATTTATGGCAAAAATATGACAAAAACATGAGAAAACATTAAAATGTTGTGCGCATGCTCGCTATGGGGGCCCCAAAAGAATTACCGGCCCAGGGGCCCTTGTGGGGGTTAACACTGTGTGTGTGTGTGTGTGTGTGTGTGTGTGTGTGTGTGTGTGTGTGTGTGTGTGTGTGTGTGTGTGTGTGTGTGTGTGTGTGTGTGTGTGTGTGTGTGTGTGTGTGTGTGCGCATACACACACACACACACACACACACACACACACACGAGTTGAACTAAGATATGTTTCTATCCTCATGTTTTCGATATCTAATTTGTAACCCTGTGGTAACAAGGGTGTATTTGATCATATCTGACATGAAACATGAGCGGAGCCGTGTTGACCTTGTCCTGACCGGCCAGCATCCCAAAGGTATGACAGCGATCCAAAACACTGTGATCATAATCTATAAACATGACCAGCTCCTCCCTTGTCCTTTTGTAAGTTATATAGTAGGTTCCAAACCCTCTATCTATCTATGCTATCTATGCTATCTTGGTAGAAAAGTAATCTGAATAAGTAAACAAATAAACCCTAGTTATATTGGATAGGAAGGGACTATAAATAGTGATGTCATTGCTTGTCATCTTGCTGTACGTTTTTTACTTGTCACTTTTGTGTCGAGTTTAGTTTTGTCACTGTTTTCATCAGCAAAACTTAACTGAATTAAAACAAATGATTAGCTTATTATTATTATCTAACACCCACGTTCCCTGATTTCTTTGAAGAAAGTATTTGGAGCATATGGTATACGCAGTCAGTTCATAAAAGTGATGCAAGATTTGAAACTGAGCCAGCAAGCAATCAGACCACTGACCCCTTTTAGCTTAACCTACAGTACAAAGGCTTAAGAGATGGATCGCTTCATAGTTCATAGCACCCAAGTATCCAGGCATATACTTGAACTTGAGATGGTCACAGACTACTGATGTTGAAACAGCTCAGATATTTTAAATACCTTTTAGGGTGGGCCTTCTTTCTACTTGAATTGACTAAAGGCAAAAGACCAGGAGGAAAAGACTATGTGCCTGATACATTTTATTTCATTAAGGATTCCATTTAGATGAGGTTTCAACATCAGGGTTGATCTCCTCAGCTTGTCTTCCCAAAGAATTTTAGTATAAAAGGCTGACCCTTGTCCCTTAAAATGAAATTAGTTTACATCATCCATTTTTATTTTTATTTTGCTTAACCAAGAGCTATATTTATGTCAGGCAGAAACCTCAACTTCTTTAAGCCTGCTTCTTTTTTTAGATAGCTACTGTATTGCCATCAAGAAAACTGCTGATTCTTTCAGCAGGGCTTGGTCATGTACATGTTTTCCGCAGACCAATATGTTTTCTCCCCGTGGGCGCTGTGCATGATTGGCATGCACGTGTCCAGTGCCATGCTAGCAGATGTTATGCAATGGTTGTTCTGTTTATGTTGTAATCTCAGAGTTGACGGGACGCGAGGGCGCACAGCTACACTCCATTGTGTTGCGTTACATCGTGTTGTGGCGTGAGTTTGAAGTGGTGCGGATGGAGGATGTTTGTGTCATGTTTTGTTTAAAACGTTAAAACGTTTGCGTGTGCATAGTGGGGCCTTTTAAACGCCATGATGTGGGCCAGCAGTCTGCATGTCTTGTCATTTTGCCATGCATGATGCTCTTCTCTTCTCTTCTCTTCTCTTCTCTTCTCTTCTCTTCTCTTCTCTTCTCTTCTCTTCTCTTCTCTTTTCACCCTCATCTATCTCTTTATCTCCTCTCTCTCCCTCTTTGCCTCCACTGTTTAAAGCAGTCTCTCTCTCTCTCTCTCTCTCTCTCTCTCTCTCTCTCTCTCTCTCTCTCCCCTCCCACCTTGATTTTCCAAGACGAAATGCTTGATTTATGACATCTCATGACATCTGATTCCAGTTGTTCTAAATAAAAGTCAAAGTCAAGATAAACTCCAGACAGCTTGGAACACCCACATCCTTGTTGCAGCCACATCAGCTCATCCTATCTTCTCCCAACCCTCTGATTGTGAAAGACTAGCAAACAGTTGAGAAAGAGTTTAAAAACCAGTTCCCTCTCCCATGTTATTTTCAAATTGAACTTTTTTTGTTGCACAAATGTCAGTGATTTACCAGGAACTTGACTTGTTGTTCCTGTCGTCAAAGTGATGTGTCTGCATGCTTAAGCAGATTGTTGTTTCCTCAACACCCTGCTCTACTGCAGAAGTTGTAGTTTGTTGAGGAAAGCTTTGAACAACATATCTGCAGATACATTGTTGAAACTCATGCAGACAGAGTGGTCTCTCCCAGTGATCCTCATGCAGACAGAGTGGTCTCTCTCAGTGATCCTCACAGTTTAATATGCATCGACTATGGCCAAGGACACCCATTTCATGTTCATTTTATCCGTGTTACTGTAATTTGACTCTGTGCGTAAGGGTCCATGTCCATGACATGTGTTTCCATTTGTACACTCTCTGAGTTGCAGACCCGTAGCGGTCCATTTGGTTCCTATAACTACATTACAATCCTTTAGCTGGAGACCCCCTGGAATCCCCTCAAAGACCCCTGGGGGTCCCAGACATTACATTGTGATTGTGAACCACTGGTTTAAACAATATAGATTTATGATTGAATCTCATAGACAGAGTTGTCTATCTATCTAAACACTGGTTTTCATGAATGACCAGCACCTCCCAGTTTTACCACAAACTCCCATTTTTCACCAAACGCTGATGTTTTTCTCCTTCAGACCTGTGGAACTGAAAGCCGATGATTCATGACTTATAAACAGTGTTCTCTTTTGCTCACACACACGCACGCACGCACACACGCACACGTGCGCGCCTGCACACACACACGCGCCCGCACACACACACGCTCGCATACACACACAAACACACACACTCACAGCACGGAGATAATACGACATTGCTCCCCATATCTCAGTGCCTCACTTTGCTGCAGTGAGTGAATTCGTCAAGACAGGCAGGGCCTCATGATTGCCCCCACACACATGCACATGCACACACACACACACACACACACACACACACACACACACACACACACACACACACCTCCCCTCTTGTCTCTAACTCACTAAAATCCCAAACTCCCTGTCAATGGTTTCCAGCTGGCTGTGGTGTGGACTTTTCTTCCACGAGGAACAGGGGATCGGAGAGCTGAGAGGGGGGGTTGGGGGGGGGGGGGGGGGGGGGTTCTGGGGCGGGGGGTTCTGGGGCGGCTGATCTCCCCACCCCCCCACCTCTGCCTTGCCTCCTCCTCCTCCACACTCCGGTCTTTATTTGTTTAATTTGTGGAAAAACCCATAAACATTTGTGTATGATTTGTGGAAAGCGGCTGAAAGGATGGCTGGAGGGATGCAAGATGGGGGATGAGGTTGTTTAGTAGTGTGTGTGTGTGTGTGTGTGTGTGTGTGTGTGTGTGTGTGTGTGTGTGTGTGTGTGTGTGTGTGTGTGTGTGTGTGTGTGTGTGTGTGTGTGTGTGTGTGTGTGTGTGTGTGTGTGTGTGTGTGTGTGTGTGCGCGCACATGAGTGTGCATGCGCATGAGTGTGCATGTGCATGTGTGCGTGTGTGTGCCTTTCTTAATGTTTGCATACATGCTTGTTTGTGGGCAATGTTTGTAAAGCACGATCCAAACACACGATTTGGAAAGACTGGCTTTTGGTTCGCTAACGATCGTGCCATGTTCTCTAACCACTTAAACCCAGTATATAGGGCCTATGTACTTAGTCCCCCAGGGGTGCACGCTCCTTTTTTCCCTCTACACCAAATCTCTTTGCGAAAATGCACATTGCAGAGCAACGGTCCAACGGATTCGTATGAAAATCAACCTATAATCACCAGTAGGTTACTTATCACTCCAATGCAATCGAGCTGACTGGCTGCGATTAGGAAACGCAGAAAAACACGGAGACGTCCGTTGGTCGCGCTGTCCGACTATAACTAACCCTAACCCTAACCCTAGTCTCAGCCTGAACTGGCCATGTGAGTCAGTCCGACTATACCTAACCCTAACCCTAGTCTCAGCCTGAACTGGCCATGTGAGTCAGTCCGACTATACCTAACCCTAACCCTAGTCTCAGCCTGAACTGGCCATGTGAGTCAGTCCGACTATAACTAACCCTAACCCTAACCCTAGTCTCAGCCTGAACTGGCCATGTGAGTCAGTTTCACTATAACTAACCCTAACCCTAACCCTAGTCTCAGCCTGAACTGGCCATGTGAGTCAGTTTAACCCTAACCCTAACCCTAGTCTCAGCCTGAACTGGCCATGTGAGTCAGTTTCACAATGTTTTTGCTTCGGCAGCAGTAGTTTCACTTCCGTGTTTCCTATAATCAGTCAGTTTACATGCAGTAGGCTCCAGGCCAGCCTGCTGGCTCCACTGAAGTGGTGTGATACAGTAACCATACTGGTGATTATGGGTTGATAACATGTGCAGAGTATTGTGAGCTTGTAGCTCTATGGTTTTGATAACATGTGCAGAGCATTGTGAGCTTGTAGCTCTATGGTTTTGATAACATGTGCAGAGTATTGTGAGCTTGTAGCTCTATGGTCTTATAGTGATAACATGTGCAGAGCATTGTGAGCTTGTAGCTCTATGGTTTTCGCTGAATGTTCGCCCCCAGAATATGTACTATAGGGTTCATGTGGTTAAAAGTTAGGGGTGAGTTAATGAGGACGGAGCACTCCAACATGTGCTATTAGAGTGGTTAGCGGTATACTGCACTGTGGTTGGGTTGGCTGTGATTTGGAATTTGCTGAGAGCGTTAACTCTTGGTGGTGCATGCGTGCGTATGTGTGTGTGTGTGTGTGTGTGTGTGTGTGTGTGTGTGTGTGTGTGTGTGTGTGTGTGTTATTTTCTATGTATTTCATGTTATCTTGATGAATGAAGCACTTTGGTCCGGTAGCGAGGAACAGCTAAATATAGCAGAGATTTGGTTCAATAGCAGGGCACTGCTTGCGTCATCCTGGGTAAATATTTCTCTTTTTGGCAACGGCCCTGTGCCCTGAGCCCAACCTTTCCTGAACATTCAGCAGAAAAATCAAAAGAGCATTGGCTCTAGTTTGAGCGTTGGTCACGAGGACAGTGAAGTATGTATGCATTTAGAAAGTAGTTATTTAAAGACGCGGGCAGATGGAACAGGCATACATGTTCATTCAATGAAATTAAGGGCTTAAAGGGCACACACACACACACACACACACACACACACGTGCGTGCGCGCACACACAGTTTAACTAGGTTAAAGGGACCGAAATACACAAACACACAAGAACATACAGTACAGGTGAAAAAGGCTAAACTAACACATGTGCACGCGTACCCACACACACACACACACACACACACACACACTGGGACTGTGTGTATTTACTTTGGGCAGGAGTGGCGGCGATGACAGTGTGTTGTCATCGAGGTCAGAGGTCAAACAGGAGGGGGAGTTGTCTGCGGGCTGCTGAAAGAGGGATGAGTCACTCCTCATGACTGATGGTGTGTGTGTGTGTGTGTGTGTGTGTGTGTGTGTGTGTGTGTGTGTGTGTGTGTGTGTGTGTGTGTGTGTGTGTGTGTGTGTGTGTGTGTGTGTGTGTGTGTGTGTGTGTGTGTGTGTGTGTGTGTGTGTGTGTGTGTGTGTGTGTGTGTGTGTGTGTACCATCAATGAAAGACAGAACCCCCCCCCCCCCCCCCCTTGAGTACGTGTGTGTGTGCGCGTACGTGTTACTTAATGCCAGTATGTGACTGTACTGTCTAGTATTGTACCTCCACAGTTAGGCATACTAGCGTGGCTGCAACAGGTTTTTATTCACTAAGATGCCTTTTAAACTGGGGTTTATCCCAACTTCTAACCAATTACTTGTGTGTTACATAGATAACATATACAGTGGTGGAAAGTAGTATGTAAACCCATTGTAACTTCACACTACATTTTAACCATGTTAGAATAATTGAAAACATGTCCCTGGTTCTTGTGACTGATATTTCCTTTCTAATACATGAGTGGGCGCTGTTCTTGGGTGGAGCTCTATATGGTTATGTCTAGGTGTAGCTTCAGTAGGAACTCCATATATGGTTATGTCTTAAGCTGTGTTCAGACCTGAATATATATATATTCGCCTCGGTTCGTCCCGTTTGTGCTGTGCCAGATCGTGCCACGCCCGTTCGCGCAACTTCTCGTGTTTGCATTGACTTTGTATGTAATCGTGCCGCTCCAACCATCCAAGTCTGAACGCACCTTTAAGTACGTGTAAATACGTGTTGTGAGGCAACGGTTTGTTGTTGTCTATCCGCCCACCCACCCATTAGGCAATTTTAATATAGGATTATTACAAAAACATACATACATTAACCACTTAAGCCCAACTTTATACTTGCATTGTGAGCTATTCTGCATAAGGAAATAGTTTACTTCTGGTACTTTAATGATGCCAAGTAAAGTAAAGTAACATTTTAAATACAGGCCTTTTACTTGTAACAGGCCTGTTATTGTGGTATTTCTACTTTTACTTAAGTAAAACATTGGATTTCCTCTTCAACCACTGAACACAGAACACAGTAGACTACAGTCTACTGTGTTCTGTTATCATTCTCAGACATTCTCAGGCTATCTCACACAGGACCATACAGCGCAAGCACTCCCAAACCCAAGTAGTGCCAGACGCACTCACTAACCCCTTTAATGTAGAGCAAATTCTTCACTAACAGTATGTATATGACCGCCTGACTATTGGATTATCAGTGTGGTGTGACACGGGACAGCTGTTAAACCAGCCAGACGGACCGGGAGGCGGCGTAGCCTGATGCGAACTCACATAAAAACCATGCAAGGTAAACATTATGAGAGATCGGGGCGGGTAGTACAGTGAAAACAGCCACGGTTTTACAAGAGCAAGAAGAGTGCGCTGGAGACGTCTTATCTGCGTTAAGCTGTCACTCCCTTGAGAGTCAAATCAGGGCAATGTAGAACTGCAAACATTTGGCCTTGGTTAGGTCCGCTCCAAGCAGTGAGTATTTGCGTCCTCCAGTGAGGTGATCTGTTCCGTTCATAATGTGCATGCAGTACATGGATCTTGCACTTGTAAGTCTCTCTGCATAAGTTCTGGTTAATGTCTGAATCTACCATGCTCACCATCACTGAAGTGCTCTTGAGCAACACAACCAAAGTTAAACATGGATCCAGGGTTGCTACTCTGGAGCCCTGTTTGTTTTAGCCAAAGATTTGAAGTGATTGAGCTGGGGTTACAGTTCCTTTATGATTTTTGAATTAGGAAATTCTTGGGAAATTAAATTATGGAGGTTTATATAACAATGGCAGAGCATTGTGGCGTTAACTGCCAAGCAATGCTTATACTGTACACCACCAGCACCAGAAGTCTGAATGAAAGCTGAACATTAACAAGACTCTGACTGTGTATCGGAAAATCTACTTTGCGGTCGACTTTGGTTACACTGGAGAGATGAATTCTAAACGATGGATTGCAAAAGTTACTTCAAAAGAACAAAATGTTCCAAATATTCCTCACGCGCAGCGGTCAGCTCAGGGAGTGGATCAGAAGGCACGTGTGTATGGATGTAATCAAGAGAAAATGTAACTGTCTGGCCTTAGGAGATTTTCAAATTCAATGTTCCATACTTAGAAGAACTCTTGTGAGATGAAAGCAGAACAGAACAGAGCTTTCAGCTGTTGGCTGCAGAGCTCCCGTGGTTCGTCGGAGGTGAAGCAAACTTGAACCTGGTCGCCCTGAAGTCTCTAAGCACTAAAATAATCTTTTTGTGTTTGCTTA
>NC_136799.1:22449299-22588820 GCF_951216825.1 Electrona antarctica | reverse complement strand
TTGTCCTTGGTTATTAAAAGTCCTCGGGGAGCATTTTGAGATTGGCCTGGCAGCAGATTGTTTTGTTGTGCGTTGTTCATCCCCTCTCATCTCTGTCTGTCTGTCTGTCTGTCTGTCTGTCTGTCTGTCTCTGTCTGTCTGTCTGTCTGTCTGTCTGTCTGTCTGTCTGTCTGTCTGTCTGTCTGTCTGTCTGTCTGTCTGTCTGTCTGTCTGTCTGTCTGTCTGTCTGCCTGCCTGCCTGCCTGCCTGCCTGCCTGCCTGCCTGCCTGCCTCTCCCCCCTTCTCTCATTCTCTCTCTGAGCAGGTGCTTGCTGGACCCATGCATGCTTTGAGCTGGGGCACTGTGGACACTTGGTCTGTGTGTTGGAAGGGAGAGGGGATGTTTGGACTGTGGCGGGGGCTGAAGGGATCGTCATTGTAGTGTGACAGAGCAGATAGTAAGGGACCCTATAGGTTCCCCAGTGGAGATTGTCAGGTCAATATGCGTATATCTATACATTTTGACTGTGATGCAAATTTCTTAGAAAGGGTCAACTCCCCCTGCCAGCTCCAGCCACCCCAACGTATATGCCTGCGCCCGGCTTTGGGAAAACACACTGCATGTACCCCCACCGCCCTTATCCTCAGCCGCACCCCCCCACCCTCCCCCACCTCTCCACCCTCTCAGCCTCCATCCCAATAGTGGAATGCTCCAGTGAGCGTCTATAGAACCCTGGGCCTGCACAGCACTGTATTGTCTCCCTGCCCTGGCCCTCTGCCAAGAACTTAGCCAGCTTTTGGAAAAAGTTGTACTTCACGAGAGCCTAATCTTTTCTTTCTTTCTCCTCTTCCCCTCTCCTTCCCTCCCTCCCTCCCTCCCTCCCTCCCTCCTCCATTCTTTCTTTTCATCCTCCTTACTTTTTCTAGTTTCTTTATGCTGTGCAGCCATTGAGTATTTACTGATGCACTGGCATTGAGGGTTATTGTGTTGGAGACTGGATGGAGCAGAGAGGGGGGGGGGGGGGGGGGGGATGAGGGTCAGAGAATGCTGAGGCTGTTGAATGGACAATATGGTTCCTGTATTGGAGGGCACATCTATAGGCCTAGTTGCACACACATAGAAACATACAGTAAAGTGGATAGGATATACAATAATACGGCCAGTGGACATAATTAAGTAGGCTATATGAGGAAATCATCAAGTCAGTTTATTTATGAAGCAAACACAAAAAACAGTTTACCAAGTGCTGTGCGATGTATATGTATACATCTCAAGTAAAACAACAGATACAAATAAAAGAGGCACGGCAAAACTTAAGACTCCGATTAAAGAAGAAATGTTTAAGCAGAAATGTAAAGCAAAGCAAAGTGAAGTACAGAAGTAAGGTCGACCTCTCAGTTTATCCATTGATTTTGACTCACTCTCTCCTGCTCTTTCTGTCTGCCTTGCTCACCCCCCCACCCCCCCCGTCCAGTGCACAGGACATGAGAAGACCTGTGTGTGTTTCCTGAGGGCAGCTCAGGGGAGTCGGCGCTGCACCCTTGTCGTCATCCTCTGAGTGCTGACCCCCCGGCCAGCCTCGCCTGTCGCAGCAGAACCCACCCCTTGGGGTGGCGATGGTGGGGGTGGGGGCCTATGGAAGGTTGTGTGGAATGTGTGTATGTCGTGCACGGAGTGAGGGTGAAAGCCCACTCCGACAGTGCGCTACACCACCAGACGTAAACACGGGTGACAAATGGGCCACAGTATCAGGTATCAGATGTCTGGGGCTCGGAAGATTTATAAGGTAACAAGACAATGGAGAGGCAGGCGCAAAAAAAGCCCCATATCTCTGCTCATCTTAGCTGGGAGAGCTGGGACTGAAAAATAAAAGAAGAGCATTGGGTAACACTTTACTTTACAATGGCCTAATTCCGATGTACTTATAGCTTTGTATTAACCCATACTTACAATACTGTGAGAGCATTCAGTGAATAGGTCCTCATCCAAAACTGAACAATGGCTAGTGACATTGTTTCCTGTGTGTTACTACACCCGTGCTGTACCCACCAAATGCATAATGTACAGACCATATATGGTGGCGTGATGGAGTCACTGACGGACTGACATGTTTTGCAGGTTTTCATAGTAATCTGCGACCTACAGTCGCAATAAAGCGTTATGGAACTTTGGCTCTAGCTGCCGCAGAGAAAATCATTTCCTTTCTAATCCTCTCAGTTTTCACCTCCACACAGCACAGATTAGGCCTCACTCTCTCTCACACACATGCACTGTTGGGCAAGGTTAATTTACTAGTTACTGCAATATAAAAGTAACTTGTTACTTTACTAGGTACTTGCTTTAATATTAATGTACACATTTTCATGTTCCTGTGGCACAAGATGACAACTCAACTTACATCTTGTTTTTCACTATGATGAAAACTAGTAGATATAGCAAGCATGTCTTCAGCAACATCATACCTTGAGAAATCACTATTTAGTTGTATTATTGCACATACGTCCCAACACTGCACACACACATTCACATATGCACGCATGCACTCATGCACAGAAATGCATGCACTGCTGAATGCTATGTTCATGGTCCTAGCCAGGAATCTATGTTTTGGTGAGCTCACACAGGGCCCTGATTGAAGGCAGAAGACTCTTAACACGAGGCACAAGCAGACCTGTTGTTGTAAAATGAAAGGAAATACCCCCCCCAGGAAGTTCGGGGTCAGATAGAGCTTTGGCCAGGGACAGAGCAGCCAATTGTCCATGTCATCCTGTTTCACAACCACCGTCTGCGTCTGGTCAGCACACAATAGTCTTAGCAGGAAACTTGTCGTGAACACCCTGGTCTGCAGTCCTTCTTCACTTTATAAGTAGGCTCTGAAGAGACTGAGTATGATTTTTAAATAGATAGCCCAAAAATATACGTATATATATGTGGTATATATATGTGTTGTTGGTGAAAGCCTGAGTATCTTTCATAATCTTTTTTCTTCGTAAAGATGATATTTCAATTAAAGTAAATCTACTTGAGGACAAAAAGAGACCTAGCCACGTCTAGATATTCATCTGCTGCTCTTTCCCAGAGTGAATTACACAGTGTGGGTGAGTGAGCAAGCCCGGCAGATAGATGTGCAACGTCTCAACAAGACCAGACACATAGCTGTTGGAGACCTGGCGATTGCCGGTTTCAAACCTTTGTACTTTCAGTTACTCGACGGCCTCCCGTCACCACTAACCTGGCCTGCCGTCGCTGTGAGTGATTCGATGGAGCGGGGTGTGAGGGTGGGTGGTTGTCTGGGGGTTGGGCCTGGCTAGCCTTGTGTGACCTGAGAATAACTCCAGTCAGACACCAGGCCTCTAGTGTCCAATCACAGATACAATCAGTCAAACAGTGTAAAAACAAACACAATTTAATGGCACCCTGCTATTGAAAGGAGAGCCATAAAATTGTATGATATATACTACATCTGGTCCACTCACTGTCTGTCCTACTTTAGCTGTGGTGTTCAGCACAAGCAGTCCTTTCATAGTGCAGCTCTGTGTAAACCACTAAAACATCATGCCATGTGTGGTGAATTCCAGTTGTTTTTCCATTAATAAAATGCAATATACCAATAAGAAAATAATAGATTACAAATTTGGAAGGTTGTATAAACTGCTGTAATCCCAAGGGACTGAACTTCTTTCTATCGGGGCGGCAGTGGCTCAAGAGGTGCCGCTTGGGAAACGGACAGATCTCCCTACGTTACTATCTTATTTATTAACCTTGAGCAAGACACTGACCCCCAACTACTTCTAATGCCCTAGTCTCAGATACTGCAGAGAAAGGAAGGGTTCGAGTACTGGAAGTAGAAATGGAGTGCAGGAAGATCGAACTGAAGCTCAATGCCAAGAAAACTAAAGTATTGACAGTTAACACGGAGGACAAAACCATTGTCCCTGTGGACGGGACTGTGCTCGAGGCAGTCGAAGACTTCTGGTCCGGAGGAGCACTTGCCTGAAATGCCTTGCGTGGGATGAGGAGAGTGTGGAAATCAGACATGCGAGAAGATCAAGACCCTGATGCTTGATAGGAGAATGTGGAGGGCAGCGATTCAGGAGTCCCGAGTTGGTGTTGGCTAGCTAGACCACACTCTCGCATGGCATGGCATGGCATGGCATGGCATGGCATGGCATGGCATGGCATCGCTTCTGATGAGTTGGTGGCCTGGTTTCCTCTGTCATCGGTGTGTGAATGTGAGCAGGAATTAATGAATTTAATGCACATTATTAAGCACTTTTGACAAAACTAAATAAATATATAATAGTATAAATGCACAATTTACCTACCCTACCTGTCTATGCCAGGGGTTCTCAACCCGTGGGTCGCGACCCCTCGGGGGGTCGCCAAATTATTTTAGGGGGTCCCCAAATTGGGTCGCCAAATTATTTTAGGGGGTCCCCAAATTATTAAAAAGAAAAAAAAAAAAAAAAGATTTCTTTCTAAATTTTATTTTCACGATTTTTCTAAAATAGCAGACGTACAAGCTCGTAGCGCGCCACTCGGTGGCGCGCTATGAGCTTGTAGATCTGCTATTTTTCAATAGCTAAATTATAACAATGCTTAAAACACCAAAAGGGGTTCCCGCCCAAAATGGTTTAAGGTTATTGTAGCAGTCAATTTATATTGGGGGTCGGGAGGGGGCGGGGCGGGGGTCCCGAGACATTGCCAAAGCATTTCCGGGGGTCCCCGGCCAAAAACGTTGAGAACCCCTGGTCTATGCCAATGGTTTTTCTGTACTTTTTGTATAGTTGTATAATTGTATTATATATTGTATGTACAGTATGTATATGGCAATAGTAATTAGTGGTTGTCACAAACTCCCAAGGCACATCTGAATTCATGGCATAATGTTTGAGAACCACTGGTCTGACTCTAAGCTAACCGATACAGTACGTATGTGATGGAGGACCTCGTCATCAGTTTATGAGGCACTGCTCGGGTGACGACAGGTGAAAGGAGAGATGGAGAACGGGTTTTAGGAACCTAGACTCATGTGTGCCATGGAGAGCCACACAGAGCCCTGGTTTAACATGTGACAACGCTGCATGCAGTGCCCAGGGCACAACCA
Source organism: Electrona antarctica (assembly GCF_951216825.1). Classification (NCBI taxonomy): domain Eukaryota; kingdom Metazoa; phylum Chordata; class Actinopteri; order Myctophiformes; family Myctophidae; genus Electrona; species Electrona antarctica. Next base: position 22,583,733 of record NC_136799.1, on the reverse strand, counting down.
CCCACGCCCACTAACGACACACAATCAACCCACCGGTATATGGCCTCCTCCCCCTATGCACCGCACCCACAGCCGCCCTCAGAAGACCCGAGGACCTGAAACGGGAGACTGTGTGTCAGGAGCGTCAAATCCCGAACCCCCTTCAGCCTTTCACTCCCCACTCCACTCCCTTCCTTTTGTCTCTGCACAATGTGGAGTAGTACAGTGTGCTCTGACACCTACAGATTCCTCTCACACCTCCTCGGGGATGGGAGAGATCTCTGCCAGCCATGAGTTCTGGTTCTCTGTGCACGTGTGTGCGTGCTTGTCTATCTTTATGTATCTTTTCAATCCATGATTACTGTTAAATAGGATCGATAAGGACTGTTATTCAAAGGTTAGATTTTGGGATCGCCTCAGTGGTGTCCGATTAGAACTTAAACCGGGATGTTTAACAGGTGTAATTGGAATGGTGGTCTTGGTGAAGCTATGCAAGGTATCTGGGTTGTAAAGCCAGATACCTCGGAGCGTAGGAGTAGTATACGGTAAGAAGGGATCTGGGTTGTAAGGCCAGACACCTTGGTTCCTAGGTGATGAGGTGTTCTTGGTTCCTATGTGATGAGGTGGTCTTGATCTTGATGCTTGAATCTTGTGTCTTGTGTCTTGTGTCTTGAGCCTTGAGCCTTGTGTCTTGTGTCTTATGTTCTGTATCCTGTGTCTTGCTTGGGTCCAGCAGACTGTGAATTTGGGATCGTTGGAGATACCGTGTGCGTTCGTTGGCATCTGAGGGTTGGAAGCTGAGAGCTGTCCTTTTATACTGTGTAAGTCTGCTGTCAGAGTGATGTCAGAATGATGTCATTATTCCGCTGTCAGAGTGATGTGTCATCATTCCCAGCTGAAGATCCAAGTGATGATGTCAGTGTTGATATGCCCATATATGGGTTAGTATTCAGGTAATGTAGTCTCGATGGTTGGTCCCTACGTGGAGAGCCTTCGTAACAATTACGTTTTTGACCGTGTGTGTGTGTGTGTGTGTGTGTGTGTGTGTGTGTGTGTGTGTGTGTGTGTGTGTGTGTGTGTGTGTGTGTGTGTGTGTGTGTGTGTGTGTGTGTGTGTGTGTGTGTGTGTGTGTGTGTGTGTGTGTGTGTGTGTGTGTGTGTGTGTGTGTGTGTGAATGTCAAAGGAGACATGAAGCCAGAACCACACCCACACCCCCAGTCAATGCTCTTCCCTGCCCTGTTTGTGGCAGATCGTGTGTGGATCACGGATTGGACTATATAGACACATGAGCACTCACACGAAGAAATAGAGATGGATTGTCATCATCGGATACGATGGACAACCTTAAACCTTAAGCTAAGCTGTGTGTGTGTGTGTGTGTGTGTGTGTGTGTGTGTGTGTGTGTGTGTGTGTGTGTGTGTGTGTGTGTGTGTGTGATGGTTTATTGTATAAACCATCCTATATCATTTGTTATCCATCACTTCATTTCAGTGTGAAATGCTTCTATGATGCTATCACTGTGACAGTAAGCATTGAGCAGCATTCCATGGAAAACTAAACATGGCAGAGCATCAGGTTCTCTCTTACAGGGGCAGGGTTTAACCCGAGGGACGCCTGGCCCTGATTGGCTAACGGGGACAGTTGCGTGGCGGTGAGTGACGGGCTGTCAGAGAGGATCCATCGCTGGAACAATGTGCCCAGTGAGAGGCTCAGGGGTCAGCCTGCTAACAACGGCCCCACTGGCTCAGTTTGTTTTCTCGTGAGGAGCCGCGCTTTCATGTGTGCCACTCATTACCAGAGCGCGTGCCCCCCACAGCCCCGAACAAGGGTGCCTGTGTGTGTGCGTACGTGCGCGCGTGTGTGTGTGTGTGTGTGTGTGTGTGTGTGTGTGTGTGTGTGTGTGTGTGTGTGTGTGTGTGTGTGTGTGTGTGTGTGTGTGTGTGTGTGTGTGTGTGTGTGTGTGTGTGTGTGTGTGTGTGTGTGTGTGTGTGTGTGTGTGTGTGTGTGTGCGCGTTTTACTGGCCCCCCTCTGTACCCGTTAGTGCCCAGTTTTTGCCAGAATCCCACTGTGATTGACCTGAGCTAACCAAGGCTGTCCTGTGTTTTGTTTGGCATTAACATTTGTAGGGTAAAAGGGCAGAAAAGTGCCCCGGTCTGTTTTGGTTGGAGGATTTCCACTATTCCCTGTAGATATTCATAATGTTTCTCCCAAAGCTGCAGTAACCGCATGACGAGCATCTTGTGGACTTTTTCAGTCATTTCCAGCTGTTTCCTGATACACATCCAATGTTTTACATAATCACAGTTGCAAAGGGAGGTTCATCTTGAGTAATAGTGTTTAGATATGGCATGATCCTGGAATGTAGCTATCCTTGGGCTGATGTCAAGAGGGGCAGATATTTGGGGATTTGCTGGATAGCGGTGAAGGCAGTAAAAGATTTATTTTTCTGTGCAACAACACAAGTGAGGATCAATAACAAGACATAAGGAAGCGTTCTCTATATCTTTTCTATGCCAAGGACCCTAAAATAGCCTTTACATCTGTCTGCTCCCCCATGCACCCCCATTGCAAAATGGCTTAAAAAAGGGAAATCTCTATACTGTAATCCACGTGTCGACCGACCAACTTCAAATTCGGCAATTCCGGCATGAAATTGGTCAAATAGGCTGTTGTCCAGAACTGCAAGAAAAGGCTCTGGCCTATATCGTTGCTGTCGTCGGGAAACCACCTAACTCCATTTTTGAGGTTTTTGATTTTTTTTTTTTGCATAAATCAGTGCTATTGATTGAACACCCTTTACGTCTGTGTGTTTTGAACCAATGGAAAGTAGTAAAAAATGCTTTGGACAAAACCTCTTAACTCCATTGGACCCTCAAACTGTCTGTTAAAGCATCTAACTCCACCACTCCCCTCTCATGCAAGTAATTGACAATATATAAAGTCACAACACCAACTTTGATGAGGCAGTATTGCTTTGTTTTCAAAATATAAGGTTTTCTTAATTTCCTGAAAATGTAATATTTTCCATTCCTTGAAAAATGAACATTTTGGAGTTAGGTGGTTTCCTCCCAACAGCAGAGATATATTATGATTGCCTTTTCTTTTCTCTCGTCTTTTTTTCTTTTTCCTCTCCTTTCCATTTGGCCCCCTTTACGCACCCTGGTGGGCCCCTGGGGACCGGAAATGTGGATTCAGGATATTTAAGATTTGTTGTTCCTTGACCACAATGTTAAGAATGTTATTCAGATAGCATGTTGTTTAGACAGATGCTACGTTCATTGTTTAGCTGGTATCCTTTGAGTCACTATATTGTTCTCTTTGCACTCTATACTGTGTGGCTATTTACCCTGTTTGTTGACTATAGGGTTCATTCATGCTTACTCTGCTTACTCTGATCTCATACAGTACTTCTGTCACTCTGGATAAGAGAACCTGCTAAATGCCTAAATTGTAAGTTAATGTTACTGTCCGTGCATGTGTAGTTGTGTGCATCCGTGTATGCATGTGCTGTGCGTGTGCGTTTTCCTAATTTGCTATACATGCATACTGTAAGTAATAGTATGTGCACACATGCACGTGTCATGATTCAGCTTGTGCATGTGCATGTGAGTGCATACACACACACACACACACACACACACACACACACACACACACACACACACACACACACACACACACACACACACACACACACACACACACATGCGCGCACATGCTCATGTGTTCATATACAAATAAATCCAGGTTACGTAAGGCTGTAAGCAGTGTAGCTCAGCTCTGGCCTCATCCCTGCAGAGCCCCACACAGAAGAAAGCAGCTCAGTGTCCAAGCTTCATGCTCTCCTGAGTCTATGGTCTAGTCTGGTCTGGTGTGAGCCCCGGCCTGCGTGGCTGGGTCTCTCTGTGTGTTGAAGCCCAGCCTTGTTCCCAGCTGTTTGTTCAGCTGGCCCACCAGCAGGGACACCAAAGAGCTTTCCCTGTTTGGGCCCAGTCGGACCCCACCACCACCCCACCCCACCCAGCCGGGTCACCGACCTCCTGACCCCTCGCCCTGGGGTTATTTGCTCTGAGGCCATCGTTTAAAAGAGGGCTGTTTTGTTGGGTCTCGTTTGGGCCGGAGTGCCTGGCTTAGGCCCTTGTCATCAGTGCCATTGATCTGCTTCAAATGAGCTGATTAGGAGGGGCGGCCTGCGGTCTGTCCTGTTGAGTTGAGGCTCGGCTGAACTAGCGGCGAGCTCTACAGGGTGGGACTATGTGCGTGCGTGCGTGCGTGCGTGCGTGCGTGCGTGCGTGCGTGCGTGCGTGCGTGCGTGCGTGCGTGCGTGCGTGCGTGCGTGCGTGCGTGCGTGCGTGGAGGGGAGGGGAGGGGTGGGAGGCAGTGAATCTGGGGGTTTCAGGGGATGAGGGGATCGGGGTTAGAGTGCATGCAGAGTAAACACAGGGGCATTCACGCTATGAGATGCAACATGAAATTAGTGGTTGTTTGAAGAGGTATTGGTTCAAGCCTCTCTGCTTGGTTGTGTTTGTTATGTCAGGTCCAGCTCCCTGTGGCCCGGGTGATGCTGTAGGCTCTGTCCCAGACCGCTCACATCCGCGTTGTCTCCAACACTGCAGTCTTTGATTTCCATAGGCTGCTTTCAAACCCCCCCTTTCTCTCTCTCTCTTCTCTCTCTGTTTCAGGTTTTCAGGCCATCGTTTTGATCTCCTCTGTGGCTTTGTGTAGGTGTGTAGGTGGCATTCACTTTTTGAAGCCCATTTAAATAGGTTATGTGAAGCTTTTTGCGTGCGTAGGCACAGCTGTGTGAGAGGATGTACATTTCGACGTTTTCCTGTATTCACAGTGGCACACGTAATGTCCATCTTTTATTCTTTTGGTGTCTTTTATATTGTTCATACTATCAGAAGACAAAACAACTAGATTGTTGTTATGGTATGCCTGAACATTTGCGTGCGTCCGTGCATGCATGTGTATGTGCATGCGTACGTGCCTGTCTGACAAAGAGCCATATAATTACAGTTTTAGTGTAATCTAACACTCCCACCTCTCCCTGTGTAAACTGAAAGTCCTTTCCTCCCTCGGCTAGGTCAGGGATTAAGGGCTCTGGCCAGTGGACAAGCATCAAATTCTAAGGTCTATGGGACACATTCATGATGGTGGTCTCCAGACCTTAAATCTGGTCTGGGTGGACACAAGTAATGTGAAACGAATGGGGTTTGTTTAAGACCCAAAGATAAGGAGACAGGGCCAGTTAATGACAGACCAAGAGGCGTTAGCTACATTTACTAGTCTATTATTAGGCTACGACATATAACCCGAGAAGTGGTGATTCAAAATAATGAACAGTATTATATGTCAGTCTGATGTGAACATATTGTTTACATGCATACTTTGCACGTTACTTCGTGTATTTGATCCCGAAAATACGGGATAGGGGGAACACAATGAGGCTTTTGTTTCATGCTTGTTTACCACAAGCTGATATTTTCCACAAATTGAGCTAGTTTATAGCACACACACACACACACACACACACACACACACACACACACACACACACACACACACACACACACACACACACACACACACACACACACACACACACACACACACACACACACACACACATTTCTTCCAGAGGGATAGTGAAACTGCAAATGTGTTGGAAGAACTTTGTGTAATTACCCTGGGATGCCTTTTTTCCCCCCCTCTGGCTGTATTGCGGGGCAAATAAAGCCATCTTTCTCCTGCCAAAGCCCTTTCTCAGCTGGGTCTGTGTGCACTATTGCGGCGTGTCATAGGTCAAAGTTTACAGGGTTAGGGTGGACGCTGTGTCCGGCCCAGGCGGCCAGTGTGCTCCCATCTATCTTCATTAGAGGTCTGGAAGTACTCAGTGACCAGCCCTCCTCCTCCTCTTCCTCACCTCTCCCTCTTTCCATCTTCTTTCCAAAACTATCTGTCCATTTGTAATAAACAGCTACATCAGCAGAGAGGGCCTAGCGATATCAACACTGAACTGCAAGACATGATCCAGCAGGGAGATGCACTCTGTGGTAAACAGCACTCACTCACTCACCCTTCCTTCAAAGACTTATATCTCTGCTGCGGATGCTTTGGAGCCAGAGTTTCTTAAAGGAGTCACAGCCACGTTCTCTGCTGTTTGTAATTATATTTTAAACTTTTGCTTCGTCCCATATTAGTAATGCTTGATGATGGTAGCATAACCTGACCTTGTTTATGTGCTCAAATGAAGGTGCTGGCTTCATGGATGCCATCAGAAGCAAGTTGTCCTCTCTCTATTAGCAAGCCACACGAATGAATGAATGAATGAATGAATGAATGAATGAATGAATGAATGAATGAATGAATGAATGAATGAATGAATGGATGAATGAATGAACGAATGAACAAATGAATGAATGAATGAATGAATGAATGAATGCGTTCGAACGAGCAAACAAACAAACATTTTCTCTTTGAGGCTTCTTTGCTTTTGACATGTTGCAGTTATGCATTTGAGCAGTTAGCATGGCTGTCCAAAAGCATTACCCAAAGTACCAAAGTATTACCATGCACCATAGGAACTAAATTAATCCTGCATCTCTGGATATGAAAGTCCTACCAAGCCTTTCATGTTACTCAGCCCTCTGTTGATCAAAGACGCTAGCTGACAAAATGTAGACCATTCCTTCGAGCACTTTCCGCCTGGGACTCGATGTAGTATGAGAACATTAATCTCATATAGGCTCATAAAATCATCACTGCTCTTGTCATGTGGGGACCCACGATCAAACCAATCTCTGGTCCCAACCCATAGTTTGAGGAAACCAAGGTCTAGACCGCGAGAAGGTCTCGACTGGGCCAGACTGGAGTGGATCACACAGGACTAAATCAAAGTGGATCAGACACAACACATGTTGCTTTCGGGGACCGTTCCTCTATTCTCCCCAAGGTCCATGTCAGAACCAATGGCATCACTGGTGCTTTGTCTGTCTGTGGCACTTCTATGTGTGAGGTGAAGATGGAAGTGGGAGGGGGCACGGGGGGGGGGGCGCAGACAGAAATTAGGGGAGAGATTAAGAGAATCAGAACAGGCTAAAGAGGGAGAGAGGGTTGGGGGAGAAGATGGAATAAGGAACAACAAGAAAAAGGCAAAGAAAGGGAGACACAGATAGACAACGTTGGTTTTAAAGACAGAGGAATAGAGAGATGGAGAGAGAGGGAGGGAGAGAGAGAGAGAGAGAGAGAGAGAGAACGAGCCCCGAGCTGTGGCTTGGCTGAACTCACTGTGAACCTAGGCAGATTTATTTTCTCCGGAGCCTGTTGCTCTCTGGAAGGGGCCAGATTTACATGCCTCTCTCTCCCTGGGATGGAGCTGAGCTGGCTGGGGAGGTGAGCATGGGATGATGGGGTTGGACGGATGGGAGATGTTTTTGTGCAGGTTGGGGTGGGGAGGTGAAAGAGGGGAGTGGGCTTCACATCGGGGAACGCATGGAGCTTTTTGCCTTTCTAGGCTGCTGGCTTTATGGCCTTTACCTGCTAGCTGAACCCTCGCTTCATGTGCTCTCATGGAGCATTATTTGTCAGATTTTAAAGCGTGGGCGTTGGCTGACACTATGACCCCTTTTATGTTTTCTTATTGCGAAGGTTATGTCATTTTTAACATGTAAACCATGCTGTCCACAGTCCACACATATCTGTCTGTCTACACATGCATGCACGAACGAACGCACTGCATGCACGCACGCACGCACGCACGCACGCACGCACGCACAAGCACACACACACACACACACACACACACACACACACACACACACAAAAGCTAATGATGTAATTCCACCATGAGTATTACGGTTACGGCACTAACATACAGTACATGTAATGAGTCTGAGCAGGGGGGACACACTGATACTAGTATTCAAAAGAGCATTAGCCATTCATTTGAGTGGGATTTTGGGGATTTTATTCCAGCTGTGAGGAGAGGAGAGGGGAGAGGAGAGAGGAGTTCAGGGGAAGCTATTAGCTATAGCTATAGCTAGTTATTCCGCACCTCTGGCTCAACTCTGAACTGTTTCTACTGGAGGCGGAGGTCAGCCATGTTGGGTTTCATATCACTCCGTCTTCTCCTCCTCCACCTCTGCTGTTATTACTGGGGGTGAGGTAGTGGGGTGGGGTGGGGGTGGGGGGGGGTGGAGTTAGAGAAGGGGTGAGTGAGGCAGGAAGGCCCTCAGCCCCTGACCCCCAGCACTCTGGGGATCGCCTGATCCCTTCGCTTGACAGGTAATGTTCAACACCCCTGGAGGAGTGCCCTGGCACTGACCCAGGGAGTGTGAGAGAGTGTGTGAGGCTGGGGGATGGAACGGTCGGGGAGACAGGAGAACACTTTGGCTTCACGTGTAAAAATACAGTATGGCGGGCTGTTCCTGTAACTCTCCATGTGGTTCCATTTGTACACACTCAGAGTTTAAGTAACACTCAGGATTTTGTGTGTGTGCATGCAGGCGCGTGCGTGTGTGTGTGCGTGTGTGTGTGTGTGTGTGTACATGAAAGAGAGAGGGAGTAGAAACAGATGGATGACACTTTTACAAGTGACATTTCAATCATAAAGTCATCCGACACCCTATTATTACACGTGCACACTCCCAGCTTCACCACAAACACATATACTGTACTGCACAGCGCACGCACCACTGGACATTCATGCACACATATATAGCCTGCTGCATATGCACACATACACATGCATCCACATGCACAAGCACGCCTATAGAACACACACACACGCACGCACGCATGCACACACACACACACACACACACACACACACACACACACACACACACTCTCTCTCTCTCTCTCACCTGCATGCATGCGCAATTGCGCATATGCAAAACCCACACTGTCGAAAACCAATTTCTCATTCAAACTGCCTAAGCTTTTATTCTTTAATCTTTGTTTGGATTCCCATTTTCAGGAGCTTCTATGCCATATAAGGAATCTGTTGTGTGATATGATGCATACTCATTGACCAGTCAGGAGTCTGCAGTGTTTTCACATCACCTCAGCACTCCTGGCAACTTGACAGAGTTCATACCAACAAGTACCAGGTAGTTTTGAAGTAGAGTCTATAGCTAAGTTGAGCCAGTATGCAGTGGAGTAGAGTTTGTTGCTCTTTGCACTCTTGGCATCATGTGTTTTTGATTGTTATGTGAAGTATTGAATAATGGGTCTCAAACTAACATTTCATGGCAAGAAGGACCACCAAATTGATATGTATTTGGCCATGAACCCCCATTTGAAAGTCTTATTTAAGAGAAGATATGTCAGGATTTTTGAAAACAGACAAAATATAAAATAGGGCTTAAAGTGTTAAACATTCCCGCTACTTTGAGAACCACTTTAGAAGAAGCAACAGCAGGTCTCATCAGCAACCCACGGTCCTGCTCTGTTTTTGGTGCAAGGGGAGGGGAGACAGGGAGGAGGGGGCTACTGACTCAAAGTAGAGAAAGACAAGAAATACACCAACGAAGACTCTCACACATGTTCATTTAATAACAGAAATCACATAAATCCTGCTGATTAATGAACCCCTGGAGTGTGCGCTGTGTGTGTGTGTGTGAGTGCGTATGTCCAAGTGTGTGTAATACATAAGCACACAGTTTGAGTGGGTCCACATATAGGAGACAAATATTCACAGTGATGTATTCTAATGTCCACATGTGTGTGAATGCGCTCTCTACGTGCATAGCATATGGTGCTCACATTTATGCGTGTGTGTGCCCGTGTGTGTGCCCGTGTGTGTGCCCGTGCGTGTGCCTGTGTGTGTGCCCGTGTGTGTGCCCGTGTGTGTGTCCTGTGTGTGCCCGTGTGTGTGCCTGTGTGTGTGCCTGTGTGTGTGTGTGCCTGTGTGTGTGCCTGTGTGTGTGCCCGTGTGTGTGCCCGTGTGTGTGCCTGTGTGTGTGCCTGTGTGTGTGTGTGCCCGTGTGTGTGCCTGTGTGTGTGTGTGCCTGTGTGTGTGCCTGTGTGTGTGTGTGCCCGTGTGTGTGCCTGTGTGTGTGCCTGTGTGTGTGTGTGCGCCTGTGTGTGTGTGTGCCCGTGTGTGTGCCTGTGTGTGTGCCTGTGTGTGTGTGCCCGTGTGTGTGCCCGTGTGTGTGTCCGTGTGTGTGCCCGTGTGTGTGCCCGTGTGTGTGCCTGTGTGTGTGCCTGTGTGTGTGTGTGCCTGTGTGTGTGCCTGTGTGTGTGTGTGCCTGTGTGTGTGCCGGTGTGTGTGAGACACATGTACTGTGAAGAAGTGAGTTTATCTTCCAGCATGTCCTAAACATGCCCTCCCCCCCCCCCCCCCCCCTCCCTCCTCTCTCCTCCTCTTTCCTCCTGGCTGAATGAAAGAGTGAAGAGGCTCAGGTTGTAATTACGGTAATGAATGATTTTGCTCTACCTTCCGCCCTTGTAATGTGCCCCCCCCACTCCCCCCCCATACCCCCCCCCCCCCCCCCCCCTTCGTCCCCCAGCCACCCGCTCCTCTCTGCCGCCCTCAGCCCTGCTCTCCTTGTTCCTGTTGAGTGTGGCTTGGCTGCTCAGGTCGTTTTGTTGTCGGTAAGGAGATCCCCTGTTTACGTGGAAGGTGGGAGTCCCTGGGTGTTCTTTTTAAACCACGTTGTCTTTGATCCGCTCCTCCCACTCTAGCCCAAAGTGTTGGGTGTGTGCGTGTGTGGGTGCGTTGGTGCATGCATGCATGCGTGCGTGCGTGTGGGTACGTATGTGTGTGTGTGTGTATGTGTGCGTGCATGAGCATGACGTGTGCAGGTATTTTTATACTTTGTCCCTCCCTGGAAGCAAAGAAGATTTTTTGACAAATCGACGACCTGAGGACCATTTGCTCTCAAAAGAGTTTTTAGAGTTAGGGTTACAATTAGGAAGAGATTGAGGTTGGCTAGGATTAGGAGTTCAGAGGTTAGGTTTAGGGGTTACGGTTAGGGTTTGATTTGGAGGGTCAGAGTCCTTCCTTACACACCGGAAGTGTGATGAAATAACTATACGACAATGCATCACCAATGTTTCACATCAAACTATTAAAGCAGCCGTTGACTGTTGTGTATACAATCAATCAATATTGAGGAACTGCATGGTGTATTTCTCAACTAAAATGTTATTAGAAACTGTCCCTTTTTTGTTTGTTTTTACTGTACAGGCATGGACAGATTATAGACCAGGCCAATATGTCTAGTTGGGTACTAGGGGCCCTTGACTACCAGGGGCCTCCATGGGCCACGAGGCCCAGCGATAATTCATTTAAACACATGAATATATTTTACAGTAATTTAGGTTAACTCTCAATTATCTCGCTCCCCCTAGGCTACAGTCCCGTTCTGTTTAGCCACATGACTAGTGACTAAAACTAATGTCTAACAAGCAGAGCTTTTAAGATTTTTTTTATGCATTTATTTTTTTCATGCAAATGAATAGTGTTGCTTTTACTATCTTTGCTATTTGTACCATAGAGTTAAACATTATAGAGACGACACAGAATTCCCCTCCCATGCTTGCATTGAGTTGCTCACCCAGCTCTCTAGGTCGTCCTCAGACGAGCCCTCCATCGTCGCTTCCAGTCATCCCGGTTCTCCATACAGTACATCTGGCCAGTTCGTACTGGTTCTCCATACAGTACATCTGGCCAGTTCGTACTGGTTCTCCATACAGTACATCTGGCCAGTTTGTACTGGTTCTCCATACAGTACATCTGGCCAGTTCGTACTGGTTCTCCATACAGTACATCTGGCCAGTTTGTACTGGTTCTCCATACATCTGGCCAGTTCGTACTGGTTCTCCATACAGTACATCTGGCCAGTTCGTACTGGTTCTCCATACAGTACATCTGGTCAGTTTGTACTGGTTCTCCATACATCTGGCCAGTTTGTACTGGTTCTCCATACATCTGGTTCTCCATACATCTGGCCAGTTTGTACTGGTTCTCCATACAGTACATCTGGCCAGTTTGTATTGGTTCTCCATACAGTACAGTCCGTATTGGTTCTCCATACATCTGGTCAGTTCGTACTGGTTCTCCATACAGTACATCTGGCCAGTTCGTACTGGTTCTCCATACATCTGGCCAGTTTGTACTGGTTCTCCATACATCTGGCCAGTTCGTACTGGTTCTCCATACAGTACATCTGGCCAGTTTGTACTGGTTCTCCATACATCTGGCCAGTTTGTACTGGTTCTCCATACATCTGGCCAGTTCGTACTGGTTCTCCATACAGTACATCTGGCCAGTTCGTACTGGTTCTCTATACATCTGGCCAGTTTGTACTGGTTCTCCATACATCTGGCCAGTTCGTACTGGTTCTCCATACATCTGGCCAGTTCGTACTGGTTCTCCATACAGTACATCTGGCCAGTTCGTACTGGTTCTCCATACATCTGGCCAGTTTGTACTGGTTCTCCATACATCTGGCCAGTTTGTACTGGTTCTCCATACATCTGGCCAGTTCGTACTGGTTCTCCATACAGTACATCTGGCCAGTTCGTACTGGTTCTCCATACATCTGGCCAGTTTGTACTGGTTCTGGCCAGTTTGTACTGGTTCTCCATACATCTGGCCAGTTCGTACTGGTTCTCCATACAGTACATCTGGCCAGTTCGTACTGGTTCTCCATACATCTGGCCAGTTTGTACTGGTTCTCCATACAGTACATCTGGCCAGTTCGTACTGGTTCTCCATACAGTACATCTGGCCAGTTTGTACTGGTTCTCCATACAGTACATCTGGCCAGTTCGTACTGGTTCTCCATACAGTACATCTGGCCAGTTTGTACTGGTTCTCCATACATCTGGCCAGTTCGTACTGGTTCTCCATACAGTACATCTGGCCAGTTCGTACTGGTTCTCCATACAGTACATCTGGTCAGTTTGTACTGGTTCTCCATACATCTGGCCAGTTTGTACTGGTTCTCCATACATCTGGTTCTCCATACATCTGGCCAGTTCGTACTGGTTCTCCATACAGTACATCTGGCCAGTTCGTACTGGTTCTCCATACATCTGGCCAGTTTGTACTGGTTCTCCATACATCTGGCCAGTTTGTACTGGTTCTCCATACATCTGGCCAGTTCGTACTGGTTCTCCATACAGTACATCTGGCCAGTTCGTACTGGTTCTCCATACATCTGGCCAGTTTGTACTGGTTCTGGCCAGTTTGTACTGGTTCTCCATACATCTGGCCAGTTCGTACTGGTTCTCCATACAGTACATCTGGCCAGTTCGTACTGGTTCTCCATACATCTGGCCAGTTTGTACTGGTTCTCCATACAGTACATTTGGCCAGTTTGTACTGGTTCTCCATACAGTACATCTGGCCAGTTTGTACTGGTTCTCCATACAGTACATCTGGCCAGTTCGTACTGGTTCTCCATACATCTGGCCAGTTTGTACTGGTTCTCCATACAGTACATCTGGCCAGTTCGTACTGGTTCTCCATACAGTACATCTGGCCAGTTTGTACTGGTTCTCCATACAGTACATCTGGACAGTTCGTACTGGTTCTCCATACATCTGGCCAGTTTGTACTGGTTCTCCATACATCTGGCCAGTTTGTACTGGTTCTCCATACAGTACATCTGGCCAGTTTGTATTGGTTCTCCATACAGTACAGTCCGTATTGGTTCTCCATACATCTGGTCAGTTCGTACTGGTTCTCCATACAGTACATCTGGCCAGTTCGTACTGGTTCTCCATACATCTGGCCAGTTCGTACTGGTTCTCCATACAGTACATCTGGCCAGTTCGTACTGGTTCTCCATACAGTACATCTGGCCAGTTTGTACTGGTTCTCCATACATCTGGCCAGTTCGTATTGGTTCTCCATACATCTGGCCATTTCGTACTGGTTCTCCATACATCTGGCCAGTTCGTACTGGTTCTCCATACATCTGGCCAGTTCGTACTGGTTCTCCATACATCTGGCCAGTTCGTACTGGTTCTCCATACATCTGGCCAGTTTGTACTGGTTCTCCATACATCTGGCCAGTTTGTATTGGTTCTCCATACATCTGACCAGTTTGTACTGGTTCTCCATACATCTGGCCAGTTGGTACTGGTTCTCCATACATCTGGCCAGTTTGTACTGGTTCTCCATACAGTACATATGGCCAGTTCGTACTGGTTCTCCATACATCTGGCCAGTTCGTACTGGTTCTCCATACATCTGGCCAGTTCCTACTGGTTCTCCATACATCTGGCCAGTTCGTATTGGTTCTCCATATATCTGGCCAGTTCGTACTGGCCGCACAAGGCGTTTTCACCCATTCTTCCGGGTTGGAAAAGTGGTGGGGTCCGCCCATTTGGGCCCCATCTACCGTATTGTCCCGAATATAAGACGACTCTGATTATAAAGACGACCCCCATTTTTCAAGACTCATTTGTGGAAAAAGAACATTGAATGTCAAATAGTCTAGTCCCCGATTATAATACGACCCCGTTTTTTAGGATATTTCCATTGTAAAAAAACGTAGTCTTATATTCAGGCCAATAAGGTACGTCACAGAATTGTATTCAATTCAACGGAGCTCTCATGAACGCACCAGGCCGAAAGCATGAACGAGCGTCGCGAGTCGTGCATGCCCGGTTTGCGCGCATGCGTCACATACCCACCCATAGTGACGTACTGTAAATGGGCCCAGTGCCGCTCGAGCTGCAGTACCTACTTTCGGCCACCATGTCCATTCCGCTTCAGTGTTTTCTCTCAGTGACGTCTCTATTTATTTACAACTCTATGATTTGTATAGGCTATATGGCTTTAAGTGGTTAAACATATGGCCCAAACATGGGCCCTGTAGTAAAGCTTCAGGTAAAGGATGGCCAGGCAATAATAATGCAACACAAACTATATCAACAAAGCCTGCATGGCTGGAAGGTTCACTCACTGAGCCACATTCTATAGTGCTTTCGGCTGAAGCTATATCCAGTTCAAAGTGGCTACAGGTGCTTCATCTGTGCCAGGAAACACCTTGGGCCTTTTGCAGCAGTCAGAAATATGATACTTTAATGCACAAGAGAGTGCATTACGTATTTGTGTGTGTGTGTGTGTGTGTGTGTGTGTGTGTGTGTGTGTGTGTGTGTGTGTGTGTGTGTGTGTGTGTGTGTGTGTGTGTGTGTGTGTGTGTGTGTGTGTGTGTATTGTGCTGTATACAGTATGTCCACACACGTGTTGGGAAAGAACGAGGCCTATATACAATGACAGAGAGAGAGATCAACAGTAAGACACACCATACAGTATCAATGAAACATTTACATTCCTATAAAAGTCATCCTTTGTTCTGTTGTTTGCATGTGGAAAATAGATGATAACTGACACAGAGTAGTTTCTGGTGTCTTTAGGCATATATGCCAGTTTGTTCCTGTGGGTCACGAGCCTCTGAACTCTGTCCCACACTGATTTCTGAGCTTTAAACCATCATTCACCACCAACTTTGAAACCAGCAGCAAAGGCAACTGAATGTCTCCACTTCTACTGTCCAGATAGACAGAGCACACGCACCACCTGCTGGACCAATGTGCTACTGCTGCAACGTCTCCCTGTGGGGGAGCTTGTCTTCCCCCTGACTCACATCTTAAAATACATTAATAAGGATGTGTAAGCTAGTAGTGATATTGGACACAGACTCAGTCAGGTGGTCATGTTGGTCGGCCATTTGGCAGGTTGACTGATACTTTGATGGCCAGCAGTGGTTCCATATTGGAGACACAAATTAGACTCTTTGGCCCTCATTTATCAATCGAGTGGAAATTCTGCCCCAAATTCGAGTGTAGGATTCGTAGTACACCCACGTCGGGTCGGCATTTACAAAGTGATCGCAGACAGCTGTTTCTTCCTTAATTTCGTTCGGACGTTTATAAATGTGACGGCTGAAATCTATCTGGCACGCCCTATGAAATCAAGCCTCGCCCTCGTTTTTGCGACATGAACAACTGCAATACGACCTGGAAACCATGGTTACAGGAAAAAAAAGTTTCATACACACACACAGACGCACGCACGCACACGCAACTTCTGTTTCTCCTCTCGCTTCGCTTCGCCTCCCTTGCTCTCCGCCTCACCCCCCCCGCACGCACACACGCACATATCGCAAACTGTCAACTGTCACTGTGTGTTGTTAGTTGTATATTAAATTATTAAAGTCTTTTTAATTTAATATACAACAAGATATATTAGTGAACGAAAACCTGAACCTGTGAACCATGAATTAAATAACAAATAGGCGCGCACACACGCTGCTGTTTTGCATAGGTGCTCCTCCTGTCCTGTCTGTCTGTCTCTCTCTATCACTGTGGTCCGTCCGTGCCGTGGCCGTGACCAACTGACCATGCACCGCACGTTCGACACTCGACAGTCTATTTAGATTGCCTCGCAGTCGCTGCAGTGGCTGGGCACTGGTGGTGGTGGGCTGGCTGGGTAGCCTACCTATCTCCGATGCGGTTCCCACTTGCGCTGGTATTCGACATTTGGCATTCGAGCGACGCGTCGGGTTTATTAAACGAGGAGGAGATTGCACAATGCACATACCGTAACTCCAGAAAGACATCGGCCTGCTGTAGATTAGGCTACAGTAGGCTACCCACGTTGGGACTCTCCGCAGCTGCACTAGCCTACTCTCCAACGTCCCGTCATGGAAATATTTCAGCACAGACAGCCCAAATCCTCGCATGTATGCGCTCATGCAAAACACTGTTTAAATGGCTTGCAACATTGGCAAAATATTGTTTTTAATTGCGCGATTTTAATTACTTGTAAAGTTGGAAATCTCCTACTAATTTCATATGACACAAAGACACATCTTATATGTATTTAGCCCATATATACCTATACAGTTTTATATAAACATTTTAGGAGTGAATACATATGTTTCGATGCCTGTGACAGCCTCTCAGCTGGTCAAACAATGCTGCTCCGCTGTTCTACGACAGAAAAACAGGTGAGGACAAAGCGTACGACAGCTCCCGACCAGACGTGAGTTTTGTCTTGGCAGAAGATCATTTTCAATCTTTGGCGCAAATGGTAAATGCCGAAAATTGCGGTAATTTCGGCGTACACCCATATTTTGGCGTACGCACGGTTGATAAATGAGGGCCATTGTGTCTCCATAGGAAACCACTGCTGGTTCCCTTCAAGTCTCCATGGGGAGAGTAATCGATAGAAGTGAACTACACATACAATATACTATGTGACTTTTCTTGTTTCTTGAGAATGTTTCTAAAGGTCATGCAGAACTGTTTCCCTCCCTCCATAGACACTGTGTGTGTGTGTGTGTGTGTGTGTGTGTGTGTGTGTGTGTGTGTGTGTGTGTGTGTGTGTGTGTGTGTGTGTGTGTGTGTGTGTGTGTGTGTGTGTGTGTGTGTGTGTGTGTGTGTGTGTGTGTGCGCGCGTGCGTGTGCGTGTGCATGCGTGCGTGTGATAGACACTGACCCTCTATCCAAGTCAAGAAACTGCCGGTTCCACCATGGACCATTTGGCTTTACACATACACAAATACTGTATGTGGACATGCTACATACGCACGCACGTGTGCTATCTAAATACTGTGTGCCACACGCCCCACATCAAATGTGGATGTGCTCAGACACACACACACACGGCACACGCACGCATGCACACACACACACACACACACACACACACACACACACACACACACACACACACACACACACACACACACACACACATTATACTGTCCTGTATAGGCTACGGTATACAGTGTATATATAGACTAGACACACTCCCACATATAAAAGCACACACAAAATACGTCATGCACATACAAACGCGGGTTTGTGCGCAAACATGGCAGCCTGTTCCCTCCCTCGCTCGCTCATAGCAGCTGTGCTCCAGATGTGTGTGCTGTGCTGTGTAGGAGCTGCTGAGTTCAGGATGTTTTGCATTCCCAGTGTGGAACATGTGAAGCGTTTGTGCGGTGCGTCCGTCTGCCTGCATTAGGCCTCTGTGTGTCACACGTTGCCTCGCTGTCCCCTTACTGGCTGGCTCCATGCAGGGGCGCAGGCAGGCCAGGCACGTCCGCTAGTGACGCTAATGCTGCGCAGATGTGAGGTGCTGCTGAATCAGGTGTTGAGAGGAAACACCCATGCAGGCTGGTGGGGAGACTCAGACACAGAGTCCCCTCTGTGTGCGTGTGCGCGCGTGTGTGCGTGTGCGTGCGTGTGTGCGTGTGTGTGTGTGTGTGCATGTGTGTGTGTGCTTGTGTGCTGTGGTCGCAGTCAGGCTGACATGGCCTTCCCTGCCTAACCGCCATCAATTTGCCTGAGTCTTGGCTGGTGTGGAGAATTATGTGTTATATGATATGTAGGATTTTCTTTTTCTTAAGTTTGATAATAGGATGTTAAACGCTCTCCATATATATATCACGTATCGCGTCTATCTATAAATGCACCAAGTCTCTGTCTGTGTGTGTGTAATCCACGTAACTCGAGAATCGTTTGGCCCAGAGACTTCAAATTTGACACACATGTTCCACACCACTGCAGGGGGTGCAGTGCCCGGTGTCGAGTCGGTCGGACCCGCGGTTGTCCAGAACCGCCACAAAAAGGCCTCTGCCCGGGTCCATATATGGAGCTGGCCTGTTCTGACATCATTCGTCTGACGTCTGACTCCATATTTGGGCATGCCTGACAACGAACTCCATATATGGGCATAAAAGGGACACAGATATAATATCTGGTTGGTGGGGCATGCATTTCCAACTTGCATCGTTCCAAGTAGGCCAACGGGCACCGCTGTAGAGGCCCCATGGGCACCGCTCTAGTAATCCAAATGACTGTGGGGGCGACTGTGGCTCAAGAGGTAGAGCAGGTCGTCCAATGATCCATGGGTCGGCGGTTCGAATCCCGGCTCCTCCTGGCTACATGTCGAAGTGTCCTTGGGCAAGACACTGAACCCCAAATTGCTCCCGATGTGCTGGTTGGTACCTTGCATGGCTTCCGCCGCAATCAGTGTATGAATGTGTGTGTGAATGGGTGAATGTAATGCACAATCTATGTAAAGCGCCTTGGATAAAGGCGCTATATAAATGCACCATTTACCATTTACCATTTACCAATGACGGATGCCGTTATTTGAAGCACCTTACTGTACTATTTCAATAAGGAGAGATCAAGTTGCAAAGCATAACTGCACATTAAAAGAGTCTGATTGCAGTGATCTGATCTTTGCACACACATCACTTTCTGGAGAAATCATAATTAAGACTGCAATCAAATGTACCTGACGTTTGAAAAGGGAGGACAGGTTATTAACCACTTAAACCCTTTAAAGGGAGGACAGGTTATTAACCACTTAAACCCTTTAAAGTTGTCTGGAGTCCCCCAAGCCCAAGGGTCTATACCAGTGGTTCCCAAACTGTCAAGGACCCCCAAATTGGCATTAATTAGCCTGCGGATCCCATTTGAAAAGTTATGCCAGGGACCCCCCATAAGAGAAGAATTGTATGGCTCTAGCAGTGATTCTTAACCCCTTTAATTTCAAGGACCCCCCAGTTTGACATGCATTAGTCTACGGACCCGCATTTAATGGCACTTCTATCTCATGGGACCCCCCAATTTATATTATAAAATCAATGTTAATGTAACTCAGTGTACAAATGGACCCGTTAGGGTCCATTTGGCTCCATTTGTACACTCTCAGAGATACAGACCAATAAGGGTCCATTTGGTTCCAAACTATCATTTAGCTGGAGACCCCCTGGATCCCCCTCAAGGACCCCTAGGGGTCCCCGTACCCCACTTTGGGAACCACTAGTCTATACTACACTTCCATTTTTATTTATTTTTGGCAGATCTACAAACTCAAACACAAGCTTGCTATTTTCGCCAAATGTTCGATGAGACTAGGGGCTTTTGAAAGCCTCACCAACAAGTCAAACTCTTTGGAGAGGATTTTCCAAAATGTTTTCCAATCTCCATGAGCTCCGTATCTGTGCTGCATTCCCTGACTAACACATGTATCAGTCTCAGCTGGTGCACTTCAATCTGACAGAATGTTGTGCAAGCACGTTTTTCTAGCACACATCTCAGATTGGAACAAACACACACACACACACACACACACACACACACACACACACACACACACACACACACACACACACACACACACACACAGAAGGAGGAACACATACTGTAACTTCCTTGTACGACAGATGTGTGACAATGTTGGAAGTGAAAGATCTCCATTATGCTCAAGTCTGTGCCAGTTGCACTTCTGCTTGGCTAAACTGTACGGTTATTATAGCTGACTCGTTGTTTGACTGCCAAAGCTGGGAGGCTAGCCTTTTCACATGACTCCAGCCACAACCCTCGTGTCCAATTCCCAGTGGTGGAGCGGTTAAGATGCTATAAACGTAATAATTGTGTGTAAAGTGTCAAATCTGGGACAGTGGTATAGTTTTATAATGGTGATATAAACAGACACAGTCACAGTGCCAGCGTCCACCGTAAGACAGTCCTGGACACGCGAGCTCACGAGTACTTGTCTTTCTGCGTGGACCTGACTCTGTGCCAGGAACCATGCTTAAAGGAGCACTTCGCCCATTTTCGAACGCTAATGCTCATTATAAGATTGCACAATTTGTATCAACTCACTTGCATTGGTGGGCTATGGACAGTTCAGAACGTGCCTACCAACCACATACTTGATGGGGATTCCAAGCTAATAGAAACCGCTGACCTTCTCTTTCTGGAAAGTTAGCATGCTGAAATAGAATTCATTGCTATTTAAAAATGTCCTGAGGTCATCAGTGCTGAACTCGTCTCTCTTCACTAACCAGTGTAACCACTACTCCAACAATGTCCACATACTCTAGCTCAGTGCTCATCAAACATTTTCATGTCAAGGACCCCCAAATTCAAATGTATTTAGCCGCGGACCCCTATTTGAAAATATGTTCTGCCGGGGACCCCCATAAGAGAACATTTGTCTTGTTAAATACTTCAATAAGACCAAACAAAAAAAAGAAAAACGTTATCTATATAGCTGTGTATACCATCTTATATTTTCATATAGCCTAAGAGGGTTCAAGTGGTTAAACTCATTTTGAAGCTATATTAGCTCATTTTGCTGGAGACACACCCTGGAGACACTCCCTGGAGACACGCCCTCCTACGGTCACTAATCTGTCACTCTCATCCAGCCTGTCCCTGTGTCATACTGCAGTGGTTCTCAACCTGTGGGTCGTGAGACATGTCCCTGTGTCATACTGCAGGGGTTCTCAACCTGTGGGTCATGAGACATGTCCCTGTGTCATACTGCAGGGGTTCTCAACCTGTGGGTCATGAGACATGTCCCTGTGTCATACTGCAGGGGTTCTCAACCTGTGGGTCGTGAGACATGTCCCTGTGTCATACTGCAGGGGTTCTCAACCTGTGGGTCATGAGACATGTCCCTGTGTCATACTGCAGGGGTTCTCAACCTGTGGGTCGTGTCCCTGTGTCATACTGCAGGGGTTCTCAACCTGTGGGTCGTGTCCCTGTGTCATACTGCAGGGGTTCTCAACCTGTGGGTCATGAGACATGTCCCTGTGTCATACTGCAGGGGTTCTCAACCTGTGGGTCATGAGACATGTCCCTGTGTCATACTGCAGGGGTTCTCAACCTGTGGGTCATGAGACATGTCCCTGTGTCATACTGCAGGGGTTCTCAACCTGTGGGTCGTGAGACATGTCCCTGTGTCATACTGCAGGGGTTCTCAACCTGTGGGTCGTGAGACATGTCCCTGTGTCATACTGCAGGGGTTCTCAACCTGTGGGTCATGAGACATGTCCCTGTGTCATACTGCAGGGGTTCTCAACCTGTGGGTCGTGAGACATGTCCCTGTGTCATACTGCAGGGGTTCTCAACCTGTGGGTCGTGAGACATGTCCCTGTGTCATACTGCAGGGGTTCTCAACCTGTGGGTCATGAGACATGTCCCTGTGTCATACTGCAGGGGTTCTCAACCTGTGGGTCATGAGACATGTCCCTGTGTCATACTGCAGGGGTTCTCAACCTGTGGGTCGTGAGACATGTCCCTGTGTCATACTGCAGGGGTTCTCAACCTGTGGGTCATGAGACATGTCCCTGTGTCATACTGCAGGGGTTCTCAACCTGTGGGTCGTGTCCCTGTGTCATACTGCAGGGGTTCTCAACCTGTGGGTCGTGTCCCTGTGTCATACTGCAGGGGTTCTCAACCTGTGGGTCATGAGACATGTCCCTGTGTCATACTGCAGGGGTTCTCAACCTGTGGGTCATGAGACATGTCCCTGTGTCATACTGCAGGGGTTCTCAACCTGTGGGTCATGAGACATGTCCCTGTGTCATACTGCAGGGGTTCTCAACCTGTGGGTCGTGAGACATGTCCCTGTGTCATACTGCAGGGGTTCTCAACCTGTGGGTCGTGAGACATGTCCCTGTGTCATACTGCAGGGGTTCTCAACCTGTGGGTCATGAGACATGTCCCTGTGTCATACTGCAGGGGTTCTCAACCTGTGGGTCGTGAGACATGTCCCTGTGTCATACTGCAGGGGTTCTCAACCTGTGGGTCATGAGACATGTCCCTGTGTCATACTGCAGTGGTTCTCATCTCATTCTCAACCTGTGGGTCGTGAGACATGTCCCTGTGTCATACTGCAGTGGTTCTCATCTCATTCTCAACCTGTGGGTCGTGAGACATGTCCCTGTGTCATACTGCAGGGGTTCTCAACCTGTGGGTCGTGTCCCTTTGTCATACTGCAGTGGTTCTCAACCTGTGGGTCGTGAGACATGGCCAAAGCATTTCCAGGGGTGCCTGCCGAGCCAAGACCGTTGAGAACCCCTGAACTGTATAGTCTCTGTACGTCACTCTGTTTGGCAAACAATCCAGGTGTTTACTTCTCTGTTTTACATCAAATCATAGCTCTAAACCCCTTGTTCTTCTTATTAGTGTCTGTTTACAGAGGACACCTAATCTCAGAATACTCACTCAACACTCACTTTAAGTTGCTCTTGTCTTTTATTTCAATGTAAAGTGTGACCCAGTGTATGAGGCTCTTCTCCCCTTTCTCCCCAGTACCTTTGGCCCAGATTAAATCTGCCGTTAACAAGCCTCCCCACAGCTGGTCTGAACAGACTTTGGCTATAGTGGCCCTCACACCAGCTGCTATAGGGTCATGGACATAGGATGTACATAGGATGTACTCTGTGCAGAGTACACGTGCAGTCGTGCACAGATGAATGTGTGTTAGCAATGCATCTGAGTCCTTGTGTCTGTGCATGCGTGCGTCCACCCGTGTGTGTGTGTGTGTGTGTGTGTGTGTGTGTGTGTGTGTGTGTGTGTGTGTGTGTGTGTGTGTGTGTGTGTGTGTGTGTGTGTGTGTGTGTGTGTGTGTGTGTGTGTGTGTGTGTGTGTGTGTGCGTGCGTGCGTGGTTGTACGAGAGTAAGAGGATGCTTTAACACACACACACACACACGCACGCACATGGCCACAAGCAGACATTCACACACACACAAACACGCACACGCACGCACGCACAAACACAGACATAAAACTGGCACAGCATGCCGCTCTATTGTCTCCTATCTTGTATAATGCTCCACCCCTCGCTCCATTTGAGTGACTTAGATGGGACATGGAGGCAAAAAGAGAGAGAGGGACAGGGGGCTGGAATTCCCCTTTGATCAGAGCGTCGGTTATTCAATGGGATGTGGCATCGCTGGGGGTTAGGGATCGGGCTGGGCAGGCGGGGGGGGTGGTTGCAGCAGGCAGAGTGTCAGCCGCGTAGAGGGAGAGAGTGTTCAATTGTCTTGGTCCCTTTTTTATTTTAGGATGTGAAACCCCGCCGGGAGGCCAATACCGGGGTCGCGACCTTTTGCCCAGCCCTTCCTCTTTGCCAATCTGGGGCAGTTTGTGGTTCACACTCGAAGGACGCTTCTCTGTCATGTCTTTAACTGTCAAGTTTAAGAAAAGAAAGAAGATCCAGCCCACGCTGACTGTTGGACTGACAGAAGAAGCACTTCATGCTCAACGCTCTCTGACCATCCCGGCTCATCTAGAGTGACGCAGGGAGAGGCTGTTGTTGGGGGGGGGGGGGGGAGGGGGGGGGGGACCCATTTGTTTGAGCTTGAGGAGATACTTGGCGTTGGAGTAGATTAAACAGTCTCCAGAATGACAAGAATAGTGGCACAAAGGAGAAATTGACCATGTCAGTGTGAGTGTGTTTTAATTGTGGCAGCATCTGTTGCTGGTGAGTGTGCTGATCGCTCACTAATAAAGACCGGGTGTTTTCTCAGAAGTGGTGGAGGGGGCGTGGGAGGGATTGGGTATACAAGTCTCAAAGGCTCTCAGACTAACGCAGTGGTGGAAAAAGAAGTAGCCTATTCAGACATTTTACTTAACTAAAAGTAGCAATACCACAGTGTATTAATCTGTAAAGTTGTAAAGTCAAATCAAAAATCTTACTGGAGTAAAAGTACAAACGTATTGACACCATAATGGCTACTCATTATATAGAATGTCATGCATTACAGTTTTGTCTAGTGTTGCAGCTGGTAAAGGTTGGTCTGATTTTAATGACTTAACGTGCTGCTGGGTAGCTTAACCAATTATAATTAATCAGTTAATGTATGGTTTGTGTTATTAATGTAAAGTTTCTTACTAAAGCTGTCAAATAATTGATTAAAAAGGACATAGTGGAATAAAAATATAAGTGGAGTAGAATTGAAATATTAAATTAATTAATAAAAGTACCTCAAACATTCTACTTGAGTAAATGTACTTACCTTCCACCACTGTTTTATTATAATATAGCAGATCAACATTATGTTGATATGATCGATAATAAACAGATGATAACAATGGGGTGCTATACATCAAACTCATATACTGTATCATTCATATCGCTAAATGGTGCATAGAATTTGTCCCCAAAAAAGTAAACAAAAAAACCCCACACAAAACACAGAACAATGTTGACACAGTAAATGCTTTCACTCTCTCCCCGCACGGCATGCGCTGTTGGTTTGTCCCAAAAGGCATGTTGTGTGACTGTTATATCTGTGTTGTTGTAGTGACTCTATTGTTGTGTCTGTGTACAGCCACGCCATCAAAGACACTGAAGAAGAACATTTTGGTCGTTAGCAGAGCTGTTGCATTTGACAGCTGTACAACATATTTTATTCTCAGAAGTGACGCAGTAAGTTATGTGGCCTTTGTTTCACAGCACGTTTGTTCAAAGGGAAGCTCCACAAGGATTCTTCTAAAGCCAGCATGTGTTAGATGCTGCCAGTTTTATTTGTATTTTTTTTTATCCACCCTTTCAAAGTGACAGAATTTATATTGAAAGCAGAGAGAACGTTAAATGTTAAAGTCCAACCCCAACTATTGGGCTGGTAGTTTGACAGATTATTTAGTGGTCTACTGGAGAGAAGATGAAAGTGTAAGCAGGCTAATTTCGCCCACACAGTGCGACATTCCAGCGCTAAAACAGTGGTGAAATGACGAGACGCTGACAGTGTGTGGCTTTATGTAGGGTACTATATTATATTATTCCACTAATCAAAGGACACGGCTCATAAGCCATTTAGCGTGAATGTTGTCAGATGCAGTCAACAACAAACACATTTTAACCCTAACCCATTAAATGCATAATTGCCTCCCTATCGGATACAGATTTCAAAATGCACAATCCTGAGCATCAATCAATTGTTTCCACTAAATCAACAATCAGGGCAGCAGTGGCAGCTGACAAGTATTTGGCAATACTGTTTTACAATGAATCAGCATCTATGCTTGTTTGTTTGATTTCTTTTTTTTTTATATATATATTTTTTTAATAGCTTTTTGCCTTTATTGATAGAGGTATAGTAGGTAGACAGGAAACGGGGAGAGAGATGGGCAGAAGACACACAGTAAAGTTCCTCTGGATCGGGACTCGAACCCACGACACACTGTCATGCTGGATTAACAGCCAAGGTGCCTGGACCGCTAAGCCGGCCCAGGCCATTTGTTTGATTTCTTGCAGTTTTCTGCTGCTGACATTATACATGTAGCCTATGCTGGGCATATACTGTACATCATCCTAATTGAAACATCACATTCATGCCACACCCTACAATCAAAAGATAGAGACAGTAAAATAATTGTACAATAAAAAAAAAAGGTCACATAAGTAGAGCGCAAAGAGAACAATGTGCTTCAAAGTAGCTAGGATACCAGATCAACAGCATCTGACTAAAAACAACATGCTGTCTAAATAACATTCTTAGCATTTGTTGTGGTCAAGCGAAACAATTCTAAATGACAAAAACATGTGAACAAGTTAACCAAAACATACTGTAGAGCTGCATATTACTACCAAAACATACTGTAGAGCTGCATATTACTAGCCTCTCTTAGAGAAGGCGACAAGAAGGTGAGAGGAGTGCTACTGCTATAGGGTAGCGGATTTTAATGAAAATCAACCGATAATCACCAGAAGGTGACTTAAAAGACGATGCAATCGACCTACTGCATGTATACTGGAGCCTACTGGCTGTGATTAGGAAACACGGAACCAGCCACGTGAGTCCCCTAACCTCATATCAGTCTTAACCGGCCACGTGAGTCCCCTAACCTCATATCAGTCTTAACCGGCCACGTGAGTCCCCTAACCTCATATCAGTCTTAACCGGCCACGTAAGTCCCCTAACCTCATATCAGTCTTAACCGGCCACGTAAGTCCCCTAACCTCATATCAGTCTTAACCGGCCACTTAAGTCCCCTAACCTCATATCAGTCTTAACCGGCCACGTAAGTCCCCTAACCTCATATCAGTCTTAACCGGCCATGTAAGTCCCCTAACCTCATATCAGTCTTAACCGGCCACGTGAGTCCCCTAACCTCATATCAGTCTTAACCGGCCACTTGAGTCCCCTAACCTCATATCAGTCTTAACCGGCCACGTAAATCCCCTAACCTCATATCAGTCTTAACCGGCCACGTAAGTCCCCTAACCTCATATCAGTCTTAACCGGCCACGTAAGTCCCCTAACCTCATATCAGTCTTAACCGGCCACGTACGTCCCCTAACCTCATATCAGTCTTAACCGGCCACGTAAGTCCCCTAACCTCATATCAGTGTTAACCGGCCATGTAAGTCCCCTGACCTCATATCAGTCTTAACCGGCCACGTAAGTCCCCTAACCTCATATCAGTGTTAACCGGCCACGTAAGTTCCCTAACCAGGACCAAGCAGGTGGCTAGGCCGGGGATGAGATAGAGTCTGAAAAGAGCAGTGAGAAGTGAATCTGCAATTCTGACTGCAAGCCGCAAGGGGGGAGTTTTTTTCAAAGCAGTGGCATCATTTCAGCTATAAGATTTAGCAAGCTCCGATTCTTTTTGCTTGCGTGAGGTTATTTGCCTCTTTTTTGTCCTATTTTCCTCCATTTTTGTGGTTATGTGCGGTTGTTTGCCTATTCTTTTTTGGCATATTTTCCTCAATTTTTTGGTTATGTGCATTTATTTGCCTATTTTTTGGCATATTTTCCTCCATTTTCTCTCCCCTGGAGCCATGGCAGCTGCCATAGCTTGCCATACGGAGCAGCAGCAGGAAACATGCTAAATGTTCTAATTCCAAGAGTGTACAAATGTGTAGAGACAGAGGAACCCCACTGCAAAATGTGCAGTTATGGCGACCTCTCAGGGTGAATGGTAGAACAATGAGTGAGACTACATTTTGTGTCCAGCAGAGGGCAACACGCTCATCTGAAACTAGCAGGACCAGACATCAAATATTGCCACCAACACTTTAGCATGTTTCATAAACATGTCTGTCTGTCTGTCTGTCTGTCTGTCTGTCTGTCTGTCTGTCTGTCTGTCTGTCTGTCTGTCTGTCTGTCTGTCTTGCTAGATGCAGTATGTATGTAGGCTACACTACCACACATGAAGGCTCGCCATATGAGGTAAAGTAGTAGTAGTAATGAAAAGTAGTGTGCCTCATTTATACTTGTTTGCACAAGATCTATGAACTGAACGTATATAAATGATTGAATACTTAGTATACATTCTGTATTGGCGCGTGGTGTGTTGACCTGTGCGTGTTGTGCTGCAGACCGAGGGTTGTTTTCCCCCTCCTTTCGGTCTCCTCGCAGCGCAGCGCTGCCTCTCTGGTCCCAGGTCTGGTAAAGCCATCACTCTGCCCCCCCTCCAGCCCTCCAGCCCTCCAGCCCTCCCGACCTCCACCCTCTGTTTTTCTGCTTACTGATTCTCCTCAGTCTTTTCCTCTCCCCTCCTCCCTCCTTCCCTTCCCTGCACCGCTTGTCTTTTCTTCAAACGTTTCTTTTCTTCTCTTCTCCTCTCCACAGTTTTCTCTGTTTTCTCTTCTCCTAAACTCATCATCAAGTTATTCGTCCCATCTCCTGGTTCTCCTCTTTTCACTTCACTTATACCCTCTCTTCTTTTCTAGGGTAGCTCAGTGGGTAGAGCACTCGCCTCTTTGGACTACAATGTCCTGGGTTTGATCACAGCCATCTCGGCAAGTGAATAGCACGGCTTGGATAGGTTGTGCTTCAAGTGCTGGGAGCGCTGATGGTAGGTGTTGCGCTCCATCTCAGCAATACATCTCCCGGGGGTCCCGTGTGTTGATAAGGGAGGCACCCTCAGCCGATACCGACAATTAGCCACTCCAACCTACTATAAATTACCTCTCTTTCAATGTAGTCTTTCATCACTTCTCTTTTCTTCTTCTCTTCTACTGTCTTCTCCTCTCTCTTTTCTGGTCTGGTCTGGTCTGGTCTGGTCTGGTCTGGTCTGTACTCCTCATCCTATAGGCCAGATCTGTCAGATCCATTGACTGGTGTCTATGACTATGACATCATTGTTCTGGGAGTCTCAGCATGGCCTCTGCTCTGTTCTCCTGAGATGAAAGAAAATGACACCTGATCAGCCCTACAAAACACTGCGTGCGTGCGTGCGTGCGTGCGTGCGTGCGTGCGTACACGTATCTGTGTTTGTCCTTATTTATCTATCAAGAAGCCATGTAACTCACACCTTCAACCCGAGGAGGAAACAAGAGGAATCAAACAAACGAAGACACTCTCAGACTTAAACCCTATGTTCTAGGTTGACTGGAGTAATCCAGGGTACTTGGAGTTGGTAGGCTACTACAGTCTACTGTACTAGGCCCTCTCTGTTTTTCCCTCTACATTGCAAACAATAGCCGATCTACAAGCAAATAACGCGTCACATTGTGACGTGTTCTGAGCTCGTGGATCTGCTATTTTGGTCAAATGTTCACCCCAGAATAGAGATGATACGGTTGGTTTCATGTGGTTCGTCTTCTTTCGTATGTCATCGTCAAATGTCCAAGGCAGTGTCATGTAGCCACGCCCTTGTCTCTGGTCCCACTTGGAAGTGACTGACCTCTGAAGGTGGTCGGTACAGGGGACAGTGGTCGGTACAGGGCCAGGGGACAGTGGTCGGTACAGGGCCAGGGGACAGTGGTCGGTACAGGGGACAGGTGGTCGGTACAGGGCCAGGGGACAGTGGTCGGTACAGGGCCAGGGGACAGGTGGTCGGTACAGGGCCAGGGGACAGTGGTCGGTACAGGGCCAGGGGACAGGGGTCGGTACAGGGGACAGTGGTCGGTACAGGGCCAGGGGACAGTGGTCGGTACAGGGCCAGGGGACAGTGGTCGGTACAGGGGACAGTGGTCGGTACAGGGGACAGTGGTCGGTACAGGGGACAGGTGGTCGGTACAGGGGACAGTGGTCGGTACAGGGCCAGGGGACAGTGGTCGGTACAGGGGACAGTGGTCGGTACAGGGGACAGTGGTCGGTACAGGGGACAGTGGTCGGTACAGGGGACAGGTGGTCGGTACAGGGGACAGTGGTCGGTACAGGGGACAGTGGTCGGTACAGGGGACAGTGGTCGGTACAGGGGACAGGGGACAGGTGGTCGGTACAGGGGACAGGGGACAGGTGGTCGGTACAGGGGACAGTGGTCGGTACAGGGGACAGTGGTCGGTACAGGGCCAGGGGACAGTGGTCAGTACAGGGCCAGGGGACAGGGGTCGGTACAGGGGACAGTGGTCGGTACAGGGCCAGGGGACAGGGGTCGGTACAGGGGACAGTGGTCGGTACAGGGCCAGGGGACAGTGGTCGGTACAGGGGACAGTGGTCGGTACAGGGGACAGATCTTCTCCTTCTCCTATAAACCATGCGGTTAAATTGACAATGGATATTTTGTTGTGCACAATGTGAAAGCAGTGGTCTGTTTTTTTTATGCACAAAAAAACACCTGTGATGTGACAATAAAGTTGTCAATTCTGATTCTGCCCAGGCATATTTCTGCATCAGAGCCCACAGATGTCCATGTCGCTCCTCACTACACATCCTCCCATGCAGGATGTATCTGTCATCTCAAACGTGCCGTATCAACCGCCTATCACGGCCTGGATCTTATCATCTCTTCCTGCAACACTCTCGCTGACCCGTGAGGGTCCATTTTGTTCCATTTGTGTAGTCAGGCCTACACAGGCTGCAGAGTCACAGTTTAAACTGTTGGCTTCTCCCAATTACATGCTCTCATACTCTCCATTGTCCTCCCAGCACACACGCTTAGTTCCTAGTCCAGGGGGTTTCACAATCTGTCACGTGTCATTGCCTCATCCTCTGTTTTTTTTTCTTGCTGCTAACGCCCTCCTCCATGTCGCACGGATTGTCCTCCACCCTTCACATTAGTCTTTTTTCCATTGCAGATATTTGCAAATATGTTGTTTGCTGTCTGTCTGTCTGTCTGTCTGTCTGTCTGTCTGTCTGTCTGTCTGTCTGTCTGTCTGTCTGTCTGTCTGTCTGTCTGTCTGTCTGTCTGTCTGTCTGTCTCTCTCTCTCTCTCTCTCTCTCCCATCACTTGATTTCCCTGAGGTATTTCCTAGAGTAAACAGACTGTGTGTCGTGTTGTGTTGTGTGCTTGTACAGATCTTCTCTGCTCTCGGTCGTGTGGACTTCATAAGAATCTTCATAAGAATCTGATAGATTGACACCCCCCCCGCCCCCCCCCCCACACACACACACACACACACACACACACACACACACACACTGATCATGACTGTCGTGTTGGCAAACTGACGTTTTCGATTTCTGTCGGCCTGCCTGCAAACAACACAAGCATTCGGTTCAGCCTCACAACCACAGTTTTTCTTGTGAGTGAGGGACTACATTTTCAGAATGACAGTGAATGCGGTGACATGCAAATGTAGTTTTGGTCTGGTGTGCTCTACCCCAAGATTTATTACTTTATTGGCTTGTCAACACCACAAACTAAAATTTGTGGCACTCCAACTCTGATTGACAAGAGACTGCATGCCTTTTGCTACATAACTCAGGAGGATCTGTTTGGAAAAATCAAGTTTTGATATGTTTCAGCTGTCAGAGACTGCAAGGAATGCTGTGGTATCTAAATAAATAAATATACATTAGCTTCATTTCACAATACACTGTTTTGATTGTGTTGTACAAGCTTCTCACTTATAATAACATGCCTACACTCCCAAGATCTTATACTTATGCCAGCTAGGTTAAAATATGTTAAGATATTTTTGTATTGTGTATACTGGAATAGAACAGTGCACACAAAGTAAGTAGGCTACTGGCCTAGTAAATAAAGAAATAACATACATTTTGTATAATATTATGTAATATTATATTATTGTAATATCCTACTATAAATGCGCCACGTCTCTGTCTGCGTGTGTGTACGGGTGGAATGCACGTAACTCGAGAACCGTTTGACCCACCGACTTCACATTTGACACACACGTTCCACACCCCCACAGGGAGTGCAGTGCCAGTCGAGTCGGTCAGACCCACGGTTCTCCAGAACCACCACAAAAGGCTCTTGTCAGGCTCTGCCAGTGGGCCTAATGAGGCCAACTCCTTTCACCTGGGCCAGGCTCTGCCAGTGGGCCTAATGAGGCCAACTCCTTTCACCTGTGCAATTTCCAGCCTCTGCCTCAGCCAATTGAGGCTCAGCCAATCAGGCTCTGCCAGTGGGCCGAATTGATTGCCAAGTACACTTTTCAGTTTGCAGTCTTCACACACAGGCACATACACAGATCTCCATGTGGGACACCGTCTGACAGTTAAAACGGGTGCTATGACAACGTATATCATTAGGTTCCCAAGTTGCATCGTTTCCAAGTAGGCCGGTGGCCGACTGCGACGGGCACGTACATAGTTGCAATAATAACATATGCTTGTCACAAATCCTATGGCCCAACTGGACTTGTCTCACGACAGCACACCAGTCAGCACACCATTTACTGTAGCTTATACAGAATATATGGCTTCCACTGACCACTGTGAATACTGCCGTACCAATTACTTAGAAAACCACTTTCATTTCTGCACTGTGCAGTTCGAGTGATAGAAGGGCTCTTAATGAAGTGTCACTGTTTCCTTTTGCACACACCATTAATCATTCCGTAAAACAACTGCCTTATATCTTCTTGAGAATAAAAAATGACAGGGAATGAGATGCAACAGACTCTGAATCGGTGACCACAGGATGTGAACGTGACTGGTTGCACAACGTTAGTGAGGGTGGAAGGCTGTATTCATATTGTGGCCCCGCGGTCTGTGGACTTTGGCTGTGATTTGCACACTGACTGATTGTAAACATTGTGACAGGATCACCTATGGTAAGTCTCCACAAAGCATGACCACAGGACTCTGCAGTGTAATTTAGCCTTGCACCGTCTCATCAAGCTACAGTAGTTGAAAGAGGACACGCACACACGCTGACACCCACTTTGCGCACACATATACGTGTACAAGTAGATGTGCACGCACGCACGCACGCACGCACGCACGCACGCACACACAGAGGTACGCACACAGGGACACAGAGCAAGAGACAGCTTTGTGAAATGAATGTTATTGTGAGGTGGATAAACAGTCATCAATCCTTGGACCTGTGATTTAAGGATCATTGTCTGACCACACTCGCACTGTCTGTCTCCAAAGCCACTGTCACCACGCGCTGGCTTGCATCTCACCCGCCAGACCCATTTTCCAGTGTCTCTAAATTGGAGATCACGGTTTAAAATATGTATGATGCCAACTCACCCCCCACAAGAACTCCTTTCCCAGTTTGAATGCCTATTACACATGCCCAGCATTGAGTCAAATTATTGTGGAGATTACGTGTAAGACTGGAAGGGTTTCTGAGGTTTCCTTTCACAACAGTGCCCAGAGAAGAGAAACTGTGGCTATAATCCCTCCTCTGACCAGAGATCCACAGACATGATCATCAGCATTGTATGTGGGACTCAGAAATCTACGTTTCAAGGACAAAGATTAAGCCCTTCAGTTCAGCTCATTAGAGCTCTAAAATTGTGGAGATTATGTGTCAAATTGGAAGGGTTTGTGAGGTTTCCCCTCAAAAGTAGCGACCAGGAAAGAGACCACAGCCATAATCTCTATACTTCCATAACACTGGTCATTATAGAGTAGTCCAGTCTCTGTCAAAGTCCAGATTCATATGTAGAGATTAGACCTTGTCCTGAGCTCATTACACTATGGATATTATATATGATCATTATTATTATATATGATGATCTGCTATGGATGGAGTTTCCATCTACAGTATAGCTGCAGGATGCGTGACCCAGGTAGGATGCGTAAATTATGTCAGACTTCGCGGTGCTCTATTACGTCAGTCATGTATGATGCTATATTAACTTGGGGGAGTTGTTTCAACCAATCAATGAAGCAGATTGAGAGACAGACAGACAGACAAATTCCTGCAGGATAGATTTGCTAACTTTGCATGGTGGGAAGCCGGCAGTGGATTGTATCCTTGTTGATGCCTGTTTTTCTAGGAGGCTGAGGGATCTGAGGAAGATACTGTAGCGTGAACCTCTAGCATGCCTCACGCTCAAAAGACGAAGCATGGGCCCATTCTTCTAGGTTTTCTGAGGTTTCCGTTCAAGACCAATAGAGAGACGACAGCCATGATCGTTGTAGTAGTAGCAGAGGACTTTCATGTCTCGTTAGATGAATTACTATTAGACGCACAAGACAAATAAATATAAAAAATCTCGTTCAAGATTTATTTACGACTGTAATGGTTTTTCTACTGTTTCCTCTCACAGTGGAGGCCAGAGGAGGAGAGATGACCCCCACCTGCATCTGTAGCCTTTGTTAACTTAAGCAGGACCACACAGCGAGCGGGAGGAAACACGACATAGAGCGAGAGAGTGTGTGAGAGGGAGGGAAAGAGGCAAGGGGGTGTAAAGAGGACTTAACGGTCTTGTTATCACAGAGGGGAGGAAAAATGAAATGGTGAGTAGTTTTTTCCGCCATAAAAACTCATAATGTATAGCCGCCATCCCATCCCATCCCTCCACCCACCGTGTCAAATCTGAACTGTAATCCACTGCATCGCTCATCCCCAGTGCTGTCCTTTGCTCACATTGTTGCTGCTGTTAAAAGTGAGTTTGGTTTATTTTCTTTTTATATGGAGTTTCCATCATGCTCCACTCCTTCTGTGGTTCCAGTGAGGCTCGCCAAATGGCAATAAAATGCTCAAAGAGGACATCAGAAGAGGAAAAGAGAGACCTATTTGTTAACCTAACAGAATCCCCAGTAGTTAAGTAACCAGCGGACAACATGAAAATGTGTGTATACCGGTATCTTCAAATCTGTTGTGGGGAGAGGTTGAGTGGGCCAGCCAGCTACCACCAACAGCTACAGATAAGGACTGTTAACCATTAATGTCTCTTTGTGAGAGATGGGTCAATAGCGCTCAATTGACCTCTGAAAATTCAACTGAGTAAGCGTTATTATTTTATAACACACTTTGCAGGTGAGCATGAGGTCAGGTGGACCTGATGGCGATGAGGTAATGAAAATGTGTAAAATGTAGAGGATTCAAAATATGAAACTATATAGAAACATAGCTTGAATAAAAGCAAATTAAGGCAGATCACTGAATGTGTCAACAAAGTCAAACACAGAGTTTTTAAACGGGTGTGTTCATGGAAATTATGGCGACTGTGGGTATGTTTGTAGCCCAGTCTGTAAAGCAGATTTTCCTGTGAACTGCAAATCTTCTTAGCTAAAATAGTTCTGACGAATCCATGTCGGCAATGCTATCGTCTCAGTGTACTAGTCTCACTCCAAAGAAGACAGACAATACATCATCATCATCCACATTGGAAAATGCAGGACTCCATAGACATCAACCTATACTGTATGCTTAACCTAAATACAGTTACCGGTATCCTATTTTGGGAATATGTGTGTTCAAAACTTTTCAAACATTTTCTAATTTGTCATATTTTTGAATTGAGCTTAAAGGGGAATTCCACTCATTTTCAACATTTTACTATGGCATTAATATACCTTAGAGCTGTTGTGTGGAAATAATAAAAAAGTCCCCCCATTCTGTGTTTCCTAGAACTGGAGGTCTGAAAAAAAATCATTAACATGGTGAAGTACATCTTGATGACATCATCAAGATGTACTTCACCATGTTAAACACATCTGTGTTTGGTGACTGAGTTTCGTCCATGTTTGACATGATGACTTCCTTTAGCAGCAAGGTCGCATGTGGTGACCGTTCATAACGCAGTGGCACTTTGGCTTTCGCTCATTGCGGTCAGCTATTATCCTTTGGTTTTCCCTCAATGGTCAGCTATTATCCTTTGGTTTTCCCTCAATGGTCAGTTAGTATCCTTTGGGATGATAGAAGATGACCAATCAGCACAAGCTCATTGCCCTCTCTGTCCATGTATCACCCACTCAGCTTCTGGCATGACTTGGTATGAGATCATTTATTTTTTCCTCAGGACTGTCAGTTGATTTGCACTCATTCCATGTAGTGTAAATATCAGCCTGGTTTCCCAGACACCTTTAGTAAACAAAAACAATAAAATTGTTTCAAATCGTCCACATGAGAACTGATGATAAAAAATGACTTTTAGAGCATCTACCTATCTACCTAGCTGTGCGTAGCAGTGTCACAAGCAGGCTATATAGTGCGGAAAAGTAGAGACACGTCAGATCTCTCCGGGACAGACAACACAGCGCTGACCCGCGTTTCGAGGGGCGCCCCACCAGGAAGTCTGCTATGGAGCGAATTTTGATTGATTCGCAATTCGGTATATCAGGCTTGTATCTTCTTTCTTATTATTACTCATTTGCTGTTCATATTCATATCATGAAGGGACATGTTTCCCTGTAGTCAATATATATGCCATATCTTAGGCTCAATTGGACTTTAGATAATTGAACAATGTATAACGACGCAACAGAACACATGGGCCTGGACTAAGATCTCATGTGGCCAGGCCCAGGCCACAGTCTATGACGTATCTATGACGTATTAAAAGAACATTCCTGTGGTCTCCGAGGCTAATGACGTATCGATATATGACTTTTTTAAATTAATTTGGGCAAGATTTCAGCTTGATATGGGCTGAGTTTACTTCTGTTATAAATAAATAAATAAATAAAAGACACATGAAAGACATTGTGTAGGTACTTCGTTATCCTACTGGCAGTGTGCATATGACGTTTGGTGCTGATTGGTGTGGTAATTTGCAAGATTAGCTGCAGACATGTCTGTCTGTGTGTGTGCATACACACAGACAGACACAGAGACAGACACACTGACAGACACGCACGCACGCATACACACACTCCACAGACCGCACCCCTCTTACACTGTATAGTTGGCAGAGACACTGTAAAAATAGACATAATGTATGTACATATCCAATGCAGTAACAAATAATACTGATGCTATTCAGCATGAATAACACTGTCTTTCTGGTGAATGGTGTGGGGATTTCCAGAGCCTGCATGGACTGGGGTTGCTATGACAATCAATTTGACAGAGATAAACAGTCATTGGACTCACTGATTGGCCAAACCCACCCATCTGATTCACACATTGGCTAAGCTTTGCATGACATGTTGTGCTGGACGGTGAATTTGAAGACAGGACCAAAGTGAGACAGTCATGCTCCTTTGGAGGGTACAGTGACATGGACAGCACTGACCAGATTGATGCGCTTGTCTTCAAGCACTTTGGATAATAACATCATATCCTGTGTTTGTAAAACTTCAGACTGGACTAAGTTGCCCACAGTTCCCCACAGCGACAACTGGAAGAGGACAAAGTCCACTTGGTTTCCTCCAGGAGCCACAAAGCTGTGCTGATAAAAGATATCATCTGCATCTGAGGGGCTATACTTACGCAGGGGATGACCGAAACATGCTCCAGCTCCTTCATCATGTTACTCTACCACCGTCCAGGAAAACGAAAACTATCATCCTCGATGCAGGAGACACACCCAGTGAACTGTACAAGACTTGAATCCTATTATGAAGACGTTGTGCAAGCTAGCAGTTATTCAGTAGGCAGAGCAGTTGGGACTCATGTGGGATCTGGCAACCATGACTACCAACAACAGAAAAACAAAAACATAGGCCCAATCCAAGCCCCTTGACTTACAGTATAACATCTAATTAGTTATTTTAAAAGTATAAAACATATAGGAATAACAATAGCAGAGGTACTAAGCACTGGAAGTGAGCACAATAAAAAAATGGCACCAATCGTGGTCCAGTCACAGTGGTTTGCAAGATTAGCCACACAGACTTTAGAAAGGCACACACACACACACACACACACACACACACACACACACACACACACACACACACAAACTGACACTCTTATAGACAGCTAGACTCCTGCAGAGCCACACCATGCAAATTATCTAAAAGAAAAAGCATTGAATCACCTTAGGGTTGCCACTGGTGTAAGCTTTTTAGTTTTACCAAAGGTCTGCTACCTCTGTTTAAGAAACCAGCTCACAGTCAGGTTAATCGCTGTGGTGTGATTTGACGTGAAGGTATGGTAAATCTAAATAGATCACAATTATAAGACTATCGCAATTGTGATCACGAAATGACAACTGGCCCCAAAGCTACTCTCACTCTCACTGCCCTGTGTTCCCCTCACTGCACTGGCAGCTCTGCCAGGGAGCCGGCATGTAAACCATGTAGGCCTGACACCACTTGTTTTGACTGAGAGCACTGAGGCACTGTGTGATTGTGCAACACACGGCACAAGGCCTGAGCCAGCCCAGCTTCAGTATAGCACTGAAAGCCTACTCTGAGCCCACTCTCTCCCTCTCTAGCTCCAACCAGGCTTGTGTCAAACATTAATTGCAAATAATTCTTGGCATTTGATTATTTGGAGCAGCAGATGGGCTCGATCACCGCATCAGGACAGCTATGTCCAGGGTCAGATAATTTGTTACTCACAGTGTGTACTACTGATTTATAAGTGTATGAACCTTCTGCCGTGGACTGTCCTGTATGACTAACCCCTGAGTTAAAAGAACACTTATTATTTACATATTTGATTTGATCCGGGATTGGTTCTAACTTAGAGTAGCCGTCAGAACAGCCTGACTAATGCACAGGACAGGAATAGTTTTGCTACGATACCAGCACCAGAATGGGACTTGATCTGAGCACGACATGGTGCTGAGGGAACCTTAGACGTGTTTAGAATAAGACAGATACATTACATTAGCATAGAGTAGATTTTGAGAGCCATATGTAGATATATAAATATACAAAGGCACTATGAAAGCAGGATGTACAGAGACCATTTTGTTAGGCCTACCTAAGTGCTGCTTTTATATGTTACCATGTGATTTAGTTTCCATGTAATGCAACATCCCTGTCCACTTTCTGCCATGACCTGCGGTCTGCTTTCATTTATTTATCTAGTCTCGTCAATCTGTGTTTCCCCAGAGTCTCTCCCTCACTTGTACTTGTTGGTGGCATTCGTGCATGTGAACGGGCATGGATAACCACCTGGATTCAAACCCAAGTGTCCCCCACAGCAGGAACCAAGTATCTACTTCTCATCCAAAGGGGAATCCCCCCTTTGGCCAAGGGAGATATTAGGCTTCAGGCAGGGCTATATACTGCTGCATGCATGTATCCTTTTGGTTAACATGGAAGAGTATGTGGTCCACATCACTGCATGCGCATACTGTAGTTATAGAGTATGTGGTCCACATCACTGCATGCTCATACTGTAGTTAACATGGAAGAGTATGTGGTCCACATCACTACATGCTCATACTGTAGTATGTGGTCCACATCACTGCATGCTCATACTGTAGTAAGAAGAGTATGTGGTCCACATCACTGCATGCTCATACTGTAGTAAGAAGAGTATGTGGTCCACATCACTGCATGCTCATACTGTAGTTATAGAGTATGTGGTCCACATCACTGCATGCTCATACTGTAGTAAGAAGAGTATGTGGTCCACATCACTGCATGCTCATACTGTAGTAAGAAGAGTATGTGGTCCACATCACTGCATGCTCATACTGTAGTAAGAAGAGTATGTGGTCCACATCACTGCATGCTCATACTGTAGTAAGAAGAGTATGTGGTCCACATCACTGCATGCTCATACTGTAGTTATAGAGTATGTGGTCCACATCACTGCATGCTCATACTGTAGTAAGAAGAGTATGTGGTCCACATCACTGCATGCTCATACTGTAGTAAGAAGAGTATGTGGTCCACA
This sequence comes from Electrona antarctica, assembly GCF_951216825.1. Taxonomy (NCBI): domain Eukaryota; kingdom Metazoa; phylum Chordata; class Actinopteri; order Myctophiformes; family Myctophidae; genus Electrona; species Electrona antarctica. Next base: position 22,544,119 of record NC_136799.1, on the reverse strand, counting down.
TCACTGCATGCTCATACTGTAGTTGCACTGAGACAAACTTAAGTTCCCTGCATCATGCAGCAGTCCCATCTGAGACAGTGTTTACGTTTAGATTTAAAAAATGTTCTGTTCTTTTATAGCAGAGCCACTTCAGTGCCTGCCTGCCGTACTTCTGCTGTCTGTTATATGATTTAATCTCTGGCACTGAATGTTGTGAATTATTTATTTGGGCGTATCAGGCAACAATGTAAATGTTCATACATGATAAAACGTTCCAGATGGGGATGTCCAATTGCTTCCCACAAAGAGAAGGCTGTTTTGTTATTGAGCCCCATTACTTGCTACAGTATAAACCACTGGTTCCCAAAAACTGGGCCGGGACCCATTTTTGGCCACGGACCCATGTTTATGGGTGACAACGAGTAAATATAGCCTACCTTTATTCTCGTTTTTTCAATTGTTATTTTAAAAGGTAAAAACAAATGTCATTAATAAAAAAAATAAAAATAAACTTTTTCAAAAGAATTTAGAAACACAAATCACCCAAATTCCATAAATAAACAACAACTTGAAGTAGTGAAAATAACAGCTGCATGTGTTGTGAACTTTTTCCATACCCAAACTATTTCCCCTATAGTTTGGGTACTGAGGAGACATGACATTTCTCTTTTGGGTCTCGAGCTAGGTCAATGGTTTAAACGCTGCTGATTAAAGCAACTTTAACTTTTCATAAAGTAAAGACATGAGTTGACTGTCTGAGTCTTTGAGTGATAATAACATTGAAGGCTAGCTGTTCGTTCTTGTATTCTGCAGGCAAAGGTTCAGACCTTCCCAAATTAGGCCCTCACAAAAGTTTTACAGCCCAGATAATGATTCATTTTCTGTTCTAAGCTTCCACACCATGGTCTGAAACAACTTTTGATTCCAGGGAGGGAAAAAACGTTTTGATAGCCCTATTAGCCATTCCCAATGGACAAATGTAATTGCCTGAAGCAGCCTGTTTTATTTGACAGTTGAAGTTAAGAGTTTTAATAAAAGACAAGCTAGTCCAACATAGGTTAGGATTATTTCAGTGCCTTAAATCACGTCAGTTAGTTTTGAGGAAAATGTTCACAAATCGGATTATATAGGCTATGCTTTGTTTTATAGGCTACAGTAGGTTCGTTTGTGTTTACATGTTGAGAGAGGGGGGACCCAGGACCCAAGCAGAGCCTGGCTAATGCAATATCCTGAGTATATAGCTCCTACACACAAGGGGGTTTGACTCCTGGCGAAATTTGATCCTGCATTGGGCCCTTTAAAGGAATATGGGATGAGTCTATTCAATGGGTCTCTCGGCAGCAAAGCGGTAGTAGAGATCTGAACTCTCCGCTCTGAAGAAACCAAAGGACAAGGAGAAAAGCACTAAAAAGCCGAAAGCAATGAATGACCGACAGCGAGCAGAAAGTCAGTGAATGAATGTATCATTCGGTTTCGGTATGAGTCGGACTCGGAGTCGGACAATGAATTACCGGGGGAGGTGTACGTGAGGAGAGAGAGAGAGAAAGAGGCAAAGTCACAAGGTAAAGTATTTCAGAAGCTCCGCTAGAACTATAAGAACTGATTTATGTCATTGCAGCTCGGGCATTTGTTTATTTTCAAGACAGTGCACTATTTCAGTAAACGGAGGAGATGTGAAGTGATGGACTGTTTGGAACGTAACTCTATAGTTAAGTGCGACTCGTCTGCGGATTTGGAGAGATATCTGTTCTTACTTTCTGCTGCTGTCCGAGCAGACGCTTTTATGGTTGCTACTATTCTACTAACCAGTGCGTGTCTGTCTGGCACACCTGTTCCTTGTAACATTTTTTGGATAAAATCGTGGCCATTGCTTTATCCTTGCGATGCCTCCAAAACCATTAATAACGCTTATATTAGCAGGGCTATTTATACGGGGGGAAAAAACGAATATTCATGACTGTGCACGACCTTCAGATGAAATAGCCTGTGTGTGTGTGTGTGTGTGTGTGTGTGTGTGTGTGTGTGTGAGAGAGAGAGACGTGTGCTTGTCTGTGTGTCTGTCTGTGTTTGTCTGCCAGCTCTGCCTCTGTCTCATGTCTCTGTCTGTCTGCCTGTCTGTCTGTCTGTCTGTCTGTCTGTCTGAAGAATACACACATGCAATATTGTCCCAGGCATTATGAAAGCCATTTGTGCATCTGGACAGGAACGGGAAATAAATCCTGACTATCCATACCGGCCTATAACTCAATTTAACTCCTTCCGTCTCACTAAATCTGTTATTTAAACAGTTCCCACGCTGCCTGACATAATTTGGACTGAGAAGGATATTATCATGTTCCCACTCTCATACTGTATTGTATGGTTTTGGTATACATCTCCCACTGTAAGTCATGTTTTCCCCAGCCCAGCTGCCCCGATACCACCACCGCCTCCCCCTCCTCTCCTCGCTCTGTCTGCACTCATCCTTGAGGAAAGGAAAGACGCAGCCAGGGGGTTGTAGAGTGCCTGTGTGGTGGACAGGAGTGCTATCTGGAGAAAGGCTAGAGATGTTTAACACCTCAGCCACCTCAGCGTCACCTCAGCGCCTTGGAATGTCAAGGGGCCTGTATTTACGGCTGACGCTGATAATGATCGTGGTCAGTTTCCTCAAGGCCTGTCATTAAAGTGTCCCTATGGGAGCTAAAGCCTTCGAAGTAGGAGAGTGTAGGTGTGTGTGTGTATAGGAGGGGGTGGTTAAGGTATAGGAGAGTATAGAGTATGAGCGAAGGAAAGGGTCCGGAAGAGAGAAGCAGAGCTGGTGGTGGAGGAGAATGTAGAGGGAGTAGCGTGTCGTTGCTGTGGGGCAGAAACCTCCTATCTCCATATTTTAACTTATTTTCATAATTATTACTTTGTTTTGTTTTTTTAAAGATTTGTTTCTGGCTTTTCTGCCTTTATTGATAGTTTCAAGTGAAGATAGACAGGAAAGAGGGAGAGAGAGAAGGCGAGAGACATGCAGCAAAGGTCGTCGTCATGAACGGGACTCGAACACGCAACACGCTGTCAGGCTAGAGCCTATATTATGTGGCATGCGTCTGGACCACTCAGCCAGCGGGTGACCTTTTTCATAATTACCTTGATCATACTACAGCGTCTGACTCCCACAGAAGCATCAAAAGTAGCAGATCTGTGAGCTCAAAACGAGGCGTGAAGCAGCGCGTTTTGAACTTGCAGTTATGCTACTTTTGCTTTGAATCCTGAAAAGTAAGAGTTTTGGACATACTGTATGAGGTTTCCACCGGGCAGAGACGATATGCAGGTTAAAGTAGCGGTGTTGTAATCATGTATAATAGGAGTAGGGGAAACGTAGGGAGTATAGGTGATGAAGAAGTTGAAAGTATAAGAAGAGCTATAAGCCTGGGAATGAGGTTAAATAGGAGGTGGGACAGCAGGCAGAAGATCTTTTGGGGGAGGAAGAAGAGGAGGAGGAGAGGATGACAGTATAGATAAGATGATAAATGTATGGAGAATGGGGCGGTAGAGTGAGGGAATGGAAAAATAGGATAAAAGTCATTCAGGTGCTGCTGAACGACAATATAAACTTACGTTTTGACTTGACCTTTTGAATTTTGATTTGTCTCACGGTCCGGACAAAGGCTTCTCTTTTTGTACTCACTGTAAACACTTTGCCTTAAATCAGTGTTAATGCATTATGGCTATAAAAAGCACTGAGGAACTTTGTTGAAACATTTTTGCTTGTCAAATAACACAACCCTTTAGTCCTTTCAGGAAAAGCGTAAAAGGTTAAGAAATGTGTTACTGTGTGAGCCCTGGAGACATTTTCCCCTTTTTCTTTATCTATAACAATCAGCTGCCTCGACTTAAATTGTCGTTTAAACAAAAGCATAAGACTGGGTGGGAGTCAATAGGGGTCCCATCGCTTCAGCAGCTGGACCTTGGAAGGTTTTTTTTTTAACTCACTCCCCTTGACTCCATGTGCTCTGTGATACTTTATCTTCATTTGCATACACACAGTCAGACATACGCATGCACACACAGTAACACACACAAACACACACACACACACACACACACACACACACACACACACACACACACACACACACACACACACACACACACACACACACACACACACACACACAATTCAATTCAATTCAATTCAATTCAATTCAATTCAAAGGGCTTTATTGGCATGAGAAAACATACGTTTACATTGCCAAAGCAGAAAGCACAATACAACAATACATCAATACAATCAAAACAAAAAAATATGTACATTTGAACGTCAGAATCTTCAATAGATCAATTTCTATATTGTACCAAGATCACTGGATGCAGGTATAGTGCAGGAATATACACAATGATTAGTCTTTAGGGTGGTTGTGTTCCGTTTGATATCCTTCCACACACACACATACTGTACGCATGCACGTATGCACACGCACACCCCCCTGGGCCCTGGCTGACATACAGTATTCCATTCCCAGCAGGTGACCCAGATTTGCACATTTATACTCCTGTGCCAACATGTCATCTGAGTAATGCCGTTCAGACTGGCAGCCCAAATCCAATATTTATCTAGATCGGAATTAGATTTGTTGAATCAAATCTGCTCAAGCCTGATTTAGACTTCGGTATAAATTGACTGGGTCACTTGCTGAAAATCTCAGACCATTGTTAGCTTGTAGATCTGCTATTTTCGGCAAGGGATACCATCGTGCGACAGAGCATAATGTAAGCATTACTCATGCTTATGTGGTTACGTTGTTACCACAACAACCAATACAGAATAGGTCAACGATGTCTGCATTCACCAATGTGATCTGATCACTTGCCAATAACAATGTGGACAGTCAGTCCTAAAGACCGTATTTTGAGAAACAAATCGGATTTGCCTGCAGTCTGAAGTACAAAGCCTCGGACTGGGGATGCCAAATTCTGGGGAAGCCAAGTCGGATCTCTGCAGAGACACCAACAACAGCAGGGATTTGCAAATGTCTGGTGGGGATGATATCACTGCACCAACTAATCACTTACATCACCGCAGCTGCATGCTCAGCAGAGTGGGTGTGTGTAGTTGAATGTATATATATGTGCATGCTTGCATGTGTACGTGTGTGTGTTTTTATCTGTGTCTGTTTGTCCGCGTGCATACGTGTCGTCGTGCACACATTCGCCGACAGTCTTTCTGCAGGCCAGGGGGTATGTATGTGTATGTATGTATTTGAATCTGCAGCGATAAAGGAGGTGCTGGTCAATGAAATGACCAGCTAGAGAGACTTCCACATGTGTGCCATTGAGAGCAGCACACACCCTCCCTGCTCCATTTCGCTGGACTGGAGAAAGGTGCAAAACGAAAAAGGTCAAGTGAGGCGCAATCATTGCATGATGTCGCAACAGTGAAATAGAAACATCATGCGCCGTCCAAACAATTTTATTGCCTTCTGTGATAGCTTCCACAGCTTGAGCATAAAACTCTTCTGGATATCCAATCTCACTCCGTCAGAGGAATTATACTGTATAACTGTCAGTGTAAGTCAATGGAAAGTAAGTCGAAGGGGATGGCAGGCTTTTTCAACGGAACGACGCTGTAGCAAATACCCTGCTGGGATCCTTGTGGTGAGGGTTTCCATTGACTTGTCTTCCCCCAGTTGTTTGCTCTGGCCAGTGAGTGTGTCCAAGGTCTCCCAGCTGGAAGAAAGCAGAGTAGACGCTCTCTATGCTCCTTCTGCAGCCAGGAGAGGATTCACCATGCTGGGATCCAGCCCCTCTACCCCACCCCCCCATCCCTCACCAACCTGCACTGGTGTCACCCACACTGGGTGGCCCAAATGTTACTAAAAGTGGATCCAAATTGCAGATGCCGAAAAGCCTGCGTTTGTTTGTTTCCTTTACTTCCCACCTGAATTCTTCCACTATATTTCGTATGCCAGATAGAATAGAATAGTATTTATTAGTTCACATGCAATGGGAGTCTCGGTGGAAAAGTCTTCTGGACTTTTATAAACCATCTGCAAAATGGATGGATATGTTCATACGAGTGGAGAAAATGACTCCAGTTTATATCTCATCTGTTACAAAAGCTAAAGGTTAGGTTACACCCCCTCCACACACACACACACACACACACACACACACACACACACACACACACACACACACACACACACACACACACACACACACACACACACACACAGAGCAGGAGCAAATGCATGACCTCATTCTCAACCAACCCTAGTGTTGTGGTTTTTATGCCTGCGCACACTCATTCCATTAGACTCTATGAACTTGGAGACATGTGGCTATGTTTGAAGAGGTTTTACCCATATGGAGATAAACACCCTTTGTGGTAAACGGTGACACATACTGATTGATAGCACAAAATTGAGACCCTTTGCAATACGTCTTTCAAAGGACAGTAGGTAACTTAAGCCCTTTGTTTACAAAATGATAACACCTCCTTTACAGACTGGCACTTCTGGATATTGAATAATGAACAACAGCTGTTTTGTTTACACATTGGATCACATTTAAGAAATGAACTTTTCCTTTGCAGACAATGTTTACCTTCCTTTTCCTTCTTCTCAACAGGATGTCTATCTTGACATATGATGATTGTTCAGGGTGGGTTCCAGGCACCAGTTGGTGTGGGCTGGCTGGACCATTCCCTGTTCCCTCCCCTCCCTCCCATGTTGAACAAGCTAGTGGTACTAAAGGAATTGTTCCGGTAGAGAATTAGCATGGCTGTGCCGAGAGTGTTTAACCAGCAAATGGTATGTTTGCACCCAGCTGTTTTATTCTGTGAGCCTTTGCCTTTGGCCTGGTCTGACCTGCATGCCCTGCCCTGTCCGGGTGTGGGCCGCATGGCCTGGCATGGCCTGGTCTTGCCAACGCAGGGCTGGTTAGGGCTGAGTGCGCTCTCTCCTTGTGCCTGTCCCAACGCCTCCGTCTTCCTTTACCCCAGGCATGTCCTTCACAGTCTCCGGTCTCCAGAGAGACAGATGGGAGACGTCCGGAGCTGGACCCTGGCTGTCCGAATCCTGGGTTCTGTGGTCTGTCGGTGGAACCTCCGCATGCACGACTTCTGTAATTTGTTTGCGAGGCCTGTATTTATGAGCATGCTAATTGCAGGGAGCACCAGCATGGTGCCTTTTTAGCTGCTGGACTTTGAACGTCTGGTGTTCTGCTGACGGTGTCTGGGGGCACTGGTCTGAGTCTGTCTGACTCAGTCTGAGTGCTGTTTAACGTTGTTCTTAATTCATGCCACCACCGTATTTTTATGCAATTTGACGAAAGTGCATACACTGCAAAATATGTGAGTGTTAAATTAACTCTGTGTAAAATGGGCCTGTGGTCTTTACTCTGCAGGGAAATTAATATTTTTTTAGCTGGGAGTGGATGCTATGGATGCATGCATACTTACTCATGCATGTCTTTCACAGTAATCAGAGTGAGCTTCCCTGCACAACTACTACTTGTATCCTTTTTGATAGAGGCTAGTTAAACTATGTAGAGATATACTGTATATATATCTCTGGTTACTTGTTCACATACATTTTTGTTATTTAGGTTTGTTTTTTCCTGACTATAAATGTTTAGAACGTTATTTAGATTTCATGTTGTTTAGACAGATGCTAGGTTTGTTGTTTAGCTGCTGGTTTTCTTAAGCACTAAATAGTTTTCTTTGCACAACATTTACATTACTATTTGAGAGTGTTCATGCCTTTACTCAGACCTTCATGCCTTTACTCTGATCTTGCACGTGTAAGTTTGCAACATGCCTAAATTGTAATGTTGACCCCTAAACAACTCCGCTGCAGCCATTCGTTTTCACAGTTTTTCCCTGATAGACAAATCGTCGTACACAACAGTCATCTCAACCTCATTAGTGTGTCCACCACATAACAGAGGCACTAGGCCCTCAAAGCTGTTTGTTATGGCTCCTTTTATCTTGGGCTAATCAGGTTTTTATTGACACAATAGGGCCTGGAGACCTTTGTGAATGAGTATCCGGCCAGAGAAAAATGGCCACCAGTCAATCCCTTGCAGGTAAAAATAACTTCAGTGCCCCAGTTTTCCCACATTCAGCGCTCAGTCCCATTCATTCTCACACATTCTTTCCTCCTTTCTTTTTGCCTAGGAGAGCCCCCTCTCTCTCTTCTGCTGTGATGGAACTGTCATGCAGAAAGGCGCTATTGTGCCAGCTAGATCCTGTTTCACTCCTGCCCTGTAATTAAGAAGGGATTGCATGGCTGGAGATTTGTGGGTGGGGGAGGCAAGAGGGTGGTTGGGGGTGGGGTTGGGAGGGTCAGGGTCCAGGGATTGGGTTAGTAGGTAATATGGCTAGAAAGCTCAGGACGAAGTGTGTAGAATGGATTATACTGGGAAGTCCCAGCATACACACACACACACACACAGGCACGCACGCACGCACGCACGCACGCACGCACGCACGCACGCACGCACGCACGGACGCACGCACGCACGCACGCACTCACGCACACACGCACACACACACACACACACACACACACGGCATATGCGTGAGAGAAAGTGTGTGCACAATTGCACATTTCATAATATTGTGTTGTGGACCATACAACTTTGGGGTATTATCTTGTCACTGTACATTTGCAAAGACATGAAATAAGTCCTCTGCACTGCAACCCATTCTTACTAATAGGAGCAGTGGGTGCTGCATTTGTGTGAGTTGCTTGTATTTTTTCTTTTTGCATGTGTGCGTGTGCGTGTGCGTGCGTGCGTGCGTGCGTGCGTGCGTGCGTGCGTGCGTGCGTGCGTGCGTGCGTGCGTGCGTGCGTGCGTGCGTGCGTGCGCGTGTGTGTGTGTGTGTGCTTGCATGTGTGTGTGTAGGAGGAGTTTGGCAGGGAGAGAGAGTGAGGCTGAAAGTGACAGGAAGCTTTTATTCAACAGTGTCATCATGAAGTCATTGTGAGTGTTTGCTTTACTCACGTTTCCAGTGAGTGAGTCATGGGAAGCGTGTGGTCAGTGTGAAGTCACTCTGCCCCATCATGTGCACACTACAGTAAATGAAACCACAAGCTGGGCAACTGCCACCTTTGACGCCTTTTTAAAAATATATATCTTGTTGTCGAGTCGATCATGTGTGCTGTTTGTTAGGTTCCACCGTCAGCGTCTCATTATCCTGTCTAGATAAATGAACTTGATTAAAAGAAGAAAGTGCACATACAAGGCTCTCATTTGCAGGATAGTCTGGTATATACAATCAAATGAAATGCTGTACAAAAGTGAAAGGCATGCAGTAGTTAAAAAGTGCAGTCCTCCTCCAAACCTCTCTTTTTTAATATGGACCCTACTGCTTTCCCTGTTCCCTGTATTTATCCCATCCTAGCTACGTACTGTAGGAGCAGTGGGTGCAACGGGGGCAGCACCATGGGGAGAGCAGTTAGGAGTTAAGTGTCCTGCTCAGGGGGGGGCGAGGCGTGAACCCTGTACCTTCTGTTTTCCCACGTGGCCTCTCCCATTAAACCCGATTGTAAATGAACCAGAGAGAGCAATACCATCCTGCAGTCAAAAACGGGCTTATTTTGCATGCAATGAATACATAATTGTCTTGACCAGACTTATCTTGTCCCCGTGTGTTTGTTTAGGACGAGCGTGAGGTCAGAGACAGAACTCAAAAAGGGGGTTTCAACAGCTTCGGCGATCGCCATGGCCGACGTCTTGGAGAGTGGCGGGACGGAAGCCGTCGGATCGGCCAGCGTTGATTGGCAGAAGCGTTGCGTTGCCCTGGAGATGCAGCTGCTGAGGTTCCGTCTTCAAGCGGGGAAAATCCGAGAGCTGTTGGCGGAGAAGGTGAGAGACAGAGAGACAGAGAGAGAGAGAGAGAAGGGGAGATACTCTGTGACAGAGAGACCGCACACAGAAACGTATGGACAAAATAATACTGCCATTAAGCGTGTGAGCTCATGTCACATTCAACCTGACAGGTTCACTTGAGGGTTGATCTGGCCATGAATTACTTAATTATATACTTTAAATTGTGCGTCTGATCTTTGACATATTGTGGCGTATTTTTCATGCTGCAATGACAGGGCATCGGCTTTGTGTCAAAATGGACAGAAGCATTTCAGATTTTGTGATCATGTTTTTTTCCTCTCTTACCCATCTGTGTCTGCGCGGTCTGCCAGTGATTTTATTTTTTTTGCCTCCAGAAGTTTTCTGGTTCCGTTGACCTCTGAGTAACTACCAAAGAATAGCAGTCAGACTTGGCAGTACTTGAGTAAACCACTACCACATGTGACGATGTGAGTAAGTAAAAATACAGGTGTTTGTGTGAAGACAGATTACTTTGTTTAGCTTTTGTGGTAAATGTCTCGATCCTCTCACCATGTATCATCAGGGTGCTTGCCAGTGGTGGAAAAAGTACTCAAATGTTTTACTTAAGTAAAAGTATCAATATTGTAGAAATGTAGAAATGAATACTCTGTTACAAGTAAATGTCCTGAATTCAAAAATATACTTGAGTAAAAGTACAGAAGTATTCAAAATGTACTTAAAGTGCCAACAGTAGAAAGTATTCATTATGCAGAATGTCCTATTTCACAAATTCAAAATGTAGACTATACACATCTATCTATCTATATCTATCTATCTATATATCTATATTGTGAGATTGTAGATCGTCTATTTTCGAATGGGCAAAATGTATATAGGGCTAAAATGGGTAATCTACAAAGTAACTAGATTATAGTAAAAGTATAATATTTGCCTCTGAGATGTAGTGGGGTAGAAGTAAAAGTACAGACAATTGGAAATACTTCAGTAAAGTAAAAAATACCTAACAATTGTACTTAACCCATTTTGGGCGGGAACCCCTTTTGGTGTTAGCATTATGTTATGCTTTAGCTATTGAAAAATAGCAGATCTACAAGCTCATAGCGCGCCACCGAGTGGCGCGCTACGAGCTTGTAGGTCTGCTATTTTTGAAAAATCGAAGAACGACTGACATAGAAACATAGCTTTTTCAGAAAACTGTCAGGATGTAGAAGACATTTTTAGAATCTGATCTCAGGTCAAAATGGGTTAAGTACAGTACTTGAGTAAATGTGCTTAGTTACTTCACCACTGGTGCTTGCTTCAGTTTTTGGCCAAATTGAATATTCAACAGTCTCATCAGTCCTGGTATTTCCCTTCAGGAAATTAAGACCAGGCACGAGCAGAATGCTGTGTAAATTCTGATGGTGGCTAGTGAGCTATTCTACACTACTGGTTACTGAAACGGCAACCATCGTTTGGAGCAGTGCTGTAGTAGTCTACCATCATACGTACTACTGGTTACTGAAACGCCAACCATAGTTTGGAGCAGTGCTGTAGTAGTCTACCATCATACGTACTACTGGTTACTGAAACGCCAACCATCGTTTGGAGCAGTGCTGTAGTAGTCTACCATCATACGTACTACTGGTTACTGAAACGCCAACCATAGTTTGGAGCAGTGCTGTAGTAGTCTACCATCATACGTACTACTGGTTACTGAAACGCCAACCATAGTTTGGAGCAGGGCTGTAGTAGTCTACCATCATACGTACTACTGGTTACTGAAACGCCAACCATTGTTTGGAGCAGTGCTGTAGTAGTCTACCATCATACGTACTACTGGTTACTGAAACGCCAACCATTGTTTGGAGCAGTGCTGTAGTAGTCTACCATCATACGCTATACAGTATACTGTACGTAGTATGCCGTGCCAAACTTTTTGTCTACCGTCTGCTAATCATTTCATCCATGTGAGTGTATAGTATAGCCTATACACATCGGTCGCACAGGGAATAATTATGGCATACCGTCTGAAAAAACCTAGGCTACAGCACTGGTTTGGAGGTCCTACATGGGATTTACTGGGAGTACTGACTTTAACAAGAATGACTCAGTCATAACTGCCAGGTGCAACAAGCTCTTGTAGCGCCTGTTGCGTTCGTTTCTACCATTCTTTTGTTGGTTCACGCACTGTTTTGTTATGGTTGTCCTCTAGCTCCAGTTAGCTCATAGTGTAGGCTATAGGTGGCTGCGTTACTACTTGCCTATGGGGCCATGGCTCTTTAGCCGATTGGTAACGTACGCGGCTTACTGATACGACGTTCCGGGTTCGCCTCCCGGCCGGCGCTACATTGGTGACAGCGGTGTGTATGGGTTCTCTGTATCTCTGGCGACACAGACTAGCACCGTTGAGCATAGTCGACAGCACGTACCCTGCCTGGGGTGGAGGTCCCCCCAGTCAGTCGAGCCTAGCTCCTGGCGTGCGCATATGGACGCGCTTCCAGGTGGGGGGGGGGGACTGTAGGCTATAGGTGGCTGTGTTACTACTTGCCTATGGGGCCCTGGCTCTTTAGCCGATTGGTAATGTATGCGGCTTACTGATACGACGTTCCGAGTTCCCCCCCCCCGGCCGGCGCTACAATAGATTCTGTTCCACTCGCTCCGCGTTGAGGCGTTCAGAGTATGGGTTTTTATGCCATTCAGATTATCATTGGCTTGGGAGGCAGCCAATCATGACTAGGTCGCTAGTAAGGTCGCTAGGAGGCAGCCAATCATGACTAGGTCGCCACTAAAGTCGTCTTTATGGTCGTCAGTAGTGGTGGGTGCAAATGTAGTCCTATTCAAGCACCTGGCAAAACATATAATATAAAATCAAGTCAAAGTAGCTGGTGAATTTTGGGGGCTCTATACTGCACCTGTCACTGTAGCCTGTAGTTAGAAGAGGTTTCCCTTGTGGATTTGGTACAGTTTCTCTATATTCTTTATTTGTGAACTGTATTAACCACATGCATGAACCACAGCGCCAATATTATTTTTTCCTTATACATTTTGGCCGTTTGGTGCATATATATTTTGTTAGTGCACTGTGTGTGTTTTGCTCTCTGTCCTTGGCTCTGATTCTGCTGGTTCGTTAAGGCAGGATGTTTGGAGTCCAAACATAGGCCAGTGGTTGATAAGATGAAGATGGCTCCCTGCTGTGTCCTCTGGCAGCTTCTGTTATGCTGTGCCTGTCAGGCTTCCAACTCCTCACCTAGAAACCCTGGCCTCACATGCAAGTGTACGTCCCCCCCCCCACGCATACACACACACACACACACACACACACACACACACACACACACACACACAGAGGGGCGGCGCTCTTTGAGGGACCGCAAAAACATAAACAGTGAGCTTGTGGGTGTATACCGTCCGCAGCACGGCTGCTGCTCAGCCATTTTTGGGAGCATTGGTACTTCTAAACATTGTTGCATTCAATATAATATTGGAGTCAGTCAGTCAGTCAGTCAGTCAGTCAGTCAGTCAGTCAGTCAGTCAGTCAGTCAGTCTCACCTTCTCTTCAGTTTATGTTGTCTCCATTCTCTCATCTCTATTTCAAGGTACTTTATTGTTACAACTTGTGTACAATGTACATAAGACATTTTAAGAATACAACTTATTTTGGTTTTGGCTTTCATCAGACAATTGCAATGATAAAAAACGTAAAAAGATTTAAAGAAAGAAAGAGAGTGCAAAAGAGAGCAAGGAGAGAATAGAATAAATTCAAGAGCATCTTCGGTTGGTTCTCTCCCATATCACACGAACACACGTATGCACGTACACACACACATGCACGCATACAAGCGCTTGTGCGCGCGAGCGTACACACACACACACACACACACACACACACACACACACACACACACACACACACACACACACACACACACACACACACACACACACACACACAGCAAGTGAGAGTGCACAGTAAAATCCTTCGTTAATTGATCAGTTTGTGACTCTGAGGGTGTACAAATGTAACCCAAATGCATTTGGGTTACATTTGTACACCCTCAGAGTTAAATTAACAGTGGGAAGTTTGTAGTACTGAGTGTTTAACCAGAGGCCTGAGTGTGTTTTTCTGGGGGTGCTGAGTGACTACTGTTCCGTCATGTTATTGCTGTTTGGAAAGAGTCCTTCACGCTCCTCATCTCCCTTCTGGCCAAGTTAGGACTGTTTAACGCATTGACCCACTTTGGTATGGAAAAACATGAGGGGAAGAAAGAAAGGAAAAAAAGAAAGAAGCCGTTGACGTGGTTGTGTGTGTGTGTGTGTGTGTGTGTGTGTGTGTGTGTGTGTGTGTGTGTGTGTGTGTGTGTGTGTGTGTGTGTGTGTGTGTGTGTGTGTGTGTGTGTGTGTGTGTGTGTGTGTGTGTGTGTGTGTGTGTGTGTGTGTGTGTGTGTGACATGGCATTTATCTTGAGTGTGAGTAAAGGCAGAGAGACAGTAAGAGAGTGAGAGAGATGCCCCACTTGCGTTGTGTGTTAAAAGGAAGAACACCATTTGGCTTCAAGGATTTATACGTGTGTGTGTGTGTGTGTGTGTGTGTGTGTGTGTGTGTGTGTGTGTGTGTGTGTGTGTGTGTGTGTGTGTGTGTGTGTGTGTGTGTGCGTGTGCGTGCACATGTGTGTGTGTTGTCCGTCTGGTCTAGTAGGAACGTCAGCTGGTATACAGCCTAGAGCTGGCCTGCCTTTGGAGAATTACTGTAGATGGGGGAGAAGGGTAGGAGAGCATCCCAGTCAGGAGGGAGTATTGTGGATATAACCATGTGTTTTCTGGGTCATAGTTGAACTCTTAATGCCTAGTTCAGACCAGGTCCAAAGACTGATCTATTTACTTTGTCGTATGGCCATGTCATGCGACGAAAATAGCAGATCCAAAAGCTCATCGTGTGTCGTGGATACACCGCGTTGTGAGTTTATAGATCTGTTATTTCCGACACGCGGCACTGTCATATGACAGACAGAGCATAAATGAATCATTTAGATTAATATTGTGGAGCGTTGTGGAATGTCTTCTCTGCAACAGTCTGGATTTACCCTTACAGTTACAAATGGATAACAATAACACACACACATGCACGCATACAATCGCTCGTGCGCTCGTGCACACACACACACACACACACACACACACACACACACACACACACACACACACACACACACACACACACACACACACACAGCAAGTGAGAGTGCACAGTAAAATCCTTTGTTATAATTGATCAGTTTGTGACTCTGAGGGTGTACAAATGAGCGTTGTGGAATGTCTTCTCTGCAACAGTCTGGATTTACCCTTACAGTTACAAATGGATAACAATAACACATGAGGAATTCACTATGCAGAGAGATAATTATGTAAGGTGTACTTATTTCAGTTACCGGTAAGTACAAGTCTTGAGGAGTCACATCATCAGTCTCGTATTGATTGACAACAGAGTAGCTCCAGATATAAAGTAATACCTGCCAACTTCACAGGTTGCGTGAAATGTGAAGTCTTAAAGCTGTAAGGAGGTTTACGTTGAATTAAGTTTACGTTTCGTGCCCTATACGGGATTTGAACTTGCGTCTCAATGGAAGTGTAGGGAGACCAATGCTGATGTGCTAGTTCTATTTTATTAACATACTCCATACAAAGGGTTTAAAACGATGTTATATTCATTAAGCTCTGGATTACAGCTTTCATTCTCAAATTTGTGGTATAGGAAAAAGATTTTATATATATATATATTATATGCCACTGCGTGGCCTGTCCTTGGCCACTATAATAACGTATAGGAATTTGTAAAGTGAGCCGTCTTCCTCTTGAAGGTATTCTATTTCAGTGCTGAGTTAAGCTAATTATGGACGTATACACTCCCAAATTAGATTAATTTCTTCCATAAGCCACAGAAGGCCAGAGGGCCGAACGTGCTCTATCATTTGACTCAGACCAGCCGGATCGCCAAGCAAGGATGTCTGCAGAAAGGTCACAGGGTTCAACTTTGTATGTATAAACATTTATTTAAATGGCAGGATTTGTTTGGATCGGTTCTTTTTAACAGTCCTGTCTGGTTTCAGAGAGATTTGAGCTGAGCTTTGAATCGTAGCATATGGTCCTTAGTGATCTGTGTTTAACTTTAACTGCAAGTCCATAAACTGCTTTTCGGGCGTGCTTTCTTGAGGTTATGTGAGGGAAAGGTTCATTCATTGTGCAATCTATAATGGGAAAGAAACCCAATTCCTAATGATGAGTTTCAACCCCTCTTTTTGCATGATCTATGTTTGATACGAGTCCCCACAATTAAAAGTCCACACTTAAACTTCACAGAAATGTCTCCACTTCATTGTGAATGAAGTGGGTTCCTTGTAAAGTCAGATCAGTTTTCTCTCCACTGAGCTAGACAGTATCCTTAGTGGAAAGAGTAGTTATTTGTAATATTTTGTACACTCACTATATTTTTTTCAACCAACAACTTTTTACAATTAAGTACTGAGCTAGATGTTACTCTCAGTACTAATGCCCTTCATGGCCGAGTGCTTATGAAGACCTCTGTCTTTGAATCTACACGTCCTTAACCGACCTCTAGGGGGAACCCCCGGTGGTACAAAACAATCCTTGTGTGCATACCTTCACTGTCTAACCTTTTAGTTTAATAAAAAATGGCTAAATCAACAATGGGACTTGACTGGACTCTTCAATCTACTTCCGTGGACAAAAACTACAAAAACTGCTCTGGAATACAAGGGTTAATGAAGTTGAGAGAAGCATCTGAATCTCTGAGAGGAATTCGAAGCAGATACATACTTCACAGTAAAACTATTGTCGGTTGACCCCTTTTCTACCTTTCTGCTTTCTAAAAGTAGTGCATAGCAAACTTAAGTTAGTTACACACAATTTATAGTTCATCTCATTAAACGGAATTCCGCCATGGGAAATTAGTGACACATGCCACCATCTTTCTCATCTAGTCATGTCTGCACTCCGCAGGCATTAAGTGACAGCATCAAATCTTGATTTTACTCACACTGAAGTCACCAGGCTTGAATTTGCCTCATAAAATAGCCTGGACATACAGTAACCTTGACAGCAAAGAGATTTATTGTTTTGTTGATTAAGGGGTTTGAGTGGAATTATAGGAAAAAGTAACAAAAAAAAGATTTCAATCAAGGACATATCGAACTTATTTGCCAATATTTGCTTAAAAATGTGTTAACATTATTGGAACCAATATCAGCCTGATTTGTCACACCAATGTAACTGATATTAGATCGGTTTATGTAAAGCCAGTGTGCTAGCCAAATTAAATGTTATGTGTTTCTTCATTTCAAGACGCCTTTTGTCAAGATAAAAACATTCATTGCAATCATATTGAATCATATTTGGCAGTGTGGCTTTCCTCCCATGATACTACCAGTACCGAATAATCAGACTCTGAGATTACAACCCCCCTAAGCAGAGCCTCAGCCTATAGCAGCGCAAAACAAAAACAAAAACAAAAACAAAAACAAAAACAAAAACAAAAACAAAAACAAAACAAATTTACTACCAATACGTGTTTTCTTTCCCTGCCGATGGCGCTTTTCCTCAGAAGCCTTTCTCAGATTGAGGTATTTGATCAGAACGTCGATGTTAGCGGTCATTACTAAATCGTCGCTATACCTCGCGGTTACAATATTAACACTTCTGATGACTTATAAAAAGATGGTAGCCTACTACATCAGCTTAGTCGATTCTGCTGCCGGTTCATTTTGGGATCATCAAAATACAACTTCTGGCTGCATGGCCGTGGCAGGGAAGGGACTACAGACTGAATCAATTCTGAATAAATTCTAAATGAGTTAACCCATTAAAACCGCGAAAGCAACATTATTATGTTATTTATAGCATGCATAAAGTCCATTACTGTATGTGAAAACCACCTCGACAACCAGTGGTTGAATTATGGTGGTCATCAATAATTATATTTGGCAGAGGACCATAGAAAATGATGGAGTCAGATATTGTTATTGCATAAATACGTTGAAATAATTAGAAAAGTGAGAGTACGGTGAAGGCATACTTATGCCATATTTAACAACAGTGTTTGAAAGTGATGTCCAAACTCAACTCCATCTCGTTTGTACTTCTGTGTCCGTGAGGCGTGTCTCAAAGTGTTACAAATCGATACCTGCAGCCAACAGGCATGTGTACTGCTGAACCACTGAACCTTACTACCTGCTCACTCATTGATTTAGGCACCCTGGCTTGTGGACGGTGTCGGCGAAATGCCTGAGATGTGACGGTAAACAGATCGAGGTGGTAGGGCTATCAGCTGTCTGCAGAGTATACCATCTGCTGTCTCGTCTTATCTGTTCACCTCCATGGTTATTATCAGTCCCCTTGGATTCCTCACTCCACCCTGTGGGGGGGGGGGGCTCTCCTTATCTTATCCAAGGGTCTTCAACAGGGGGTCCGGGATCCCTAGGGGGTCCTCAGAGCTACTATACAGGTGGCCCGCCAACTATTTGTGTGATAACCACTTGAACCGTACGAACAACATACACATTAACATGAATCCAACACACTGATGATAGCGCTGTCAAACAAGTCTATGCAGCTATCTATGAAATCTATGGAAAACTTTAAACACAAACTGCAACACAATTTTATACAATATGTACTGGGGGGGTCCCAGCTTCATCTCTCTGTTAGCCGGGTCGTTGGGCTGACAGAGAAGACCCCTGACCATTTTGTTTAAATTTACTTTTCCATTGCACACCCATTAAAACACAGTGGTTCTATGAACTTCTATCAGTTTAAAAGTCCACTTAGTTTGTGATGATGCAGTGTTACAGTAGCCTACAGCTTTGGGTTTGAGCACTTAGCCCAAAGGTAATATGAGACCCCTCCAAAATAAAGTGTGCCTCGCTAACACCAGCTAGCTAGGCCAATGTGTGTCTAGAACAGATGCTGGATAGTTCACATAGTTGTCCCACGCCTGCTCAGCGGTCCAGGCCTCACCTGTTGGAGCCTGCGGTAACTAATCAGGCCCCAGGAGACTGAGGGCTGAGAGAGACACCCAAGACTGACAGCACTCTCCTTTACAAAGCGTGTAATGATGGGCAGTTTGGGGAATTGGGTTTATGTCTAGCTGCTATATGAACACGAAGCGTGATGCAAAAAGACCGATATGTTGGCTGAATGGCCGTACATCGGTATCTGTTGATCATTTGCCTTGTTGACACATAACATGACATTCACGACTGCCAGCTAATCGCTAACAGCTTGATTGATCAGTGCCACATTTCTGGAGCACATTTCTTGTAGACTACAAATGTCAACTTATTTATTTTTTCATGTATGTTTTATAGTTTTTGCAGCATTTGAGTTTATAATGGAAGTCATAGGGGCTCTGAGTCATACATCATAGATATATATATATATATATATATATATACATCATATATATCATATGTCACAGGCTGGTCACATGATCCACCTTGGTATCAAGTCTGAGATCCTCATTGGAGTCACACCGTTCCCATTTGGATTCCCAGATCCACATGATTTCATGTTTTATAATGAAGATTTCTTTGTTTACACGGCACAAAAGGGGGAATAAATAACAACAAAAATGGAATAAAACAACAAAAATATGTTGGAATCGGCTATATCATCCAAATTGGTATTTTGCAGCATGTTTTATTTTTTTAGCTCAGAATGAGTGAAAGTGACTTCAGAGTTCAGACTCAGAGACCTTTGTTGTGACCTCATATTAGCGCTCCCACTTTGTCCTAATTTATGACTATCGTCCCTGGAACTTTACATCTCCAAGCCTCCGGTACTGCTACCAAGTCAGCTCACATCTCAATCCCATGACACCAACCCCACCTTAACCTCGACCTCTACCTCTCAACCTCCGACCTTTCCTCCTCCAAAGGGGATGTGTCATCTCCGGAGGCGGGGCTGACAGCTTCTGTCAATGAGCTGGTCTGCACATCTGTCCTGCTTTATGGATAGTTATATTCACCTAAAGTGCTTCCTTTGCTTACTGTTTCTTGGCCCTCAAATGGAGGATAAATACTGTTTGCTCCTCTTCTCTGACTTGGCTCCATAATGGCTTTGACTCACAACAGAGGCTTTTGACCTTGAGGCGAGCAGTCACTCAACCACTAACATCAACCTTCGCCCCCACACCTCCTCTCCTGTTGCGCCGCGCCTTTGGTGAGTGTTAATCTGGCCGCGAGGCAGCGCTCAGCTGGTGTGAGAGGTCTCTGAGAATCTCTGGGCTTTGGAAGGCGACTGGCAGGAGTGGCTGAGTGCTCCTGAAAAGAGAGAGAGAGAGAGAGAGAAACAAAGAGAAGGGAAACAAAGCAGATGAGAGGAATTCAGATACCTCTCTTAAGCAGGGCTGAATCCATTAGTGTGTTGGTTCTCCTTTCAGACGGGTCACTGAACTCGGGGGGGAAGGGCATCCTGTGTCAAACTATGTGTGTGTGTGTGTGTGTGTGTGTGTGTGTGTGTGTGTGTGTGTGTGTGTGTGTGTGTGTGTGTGCGCCGCGTGCTGCACACTCATAGGTGCATATGCAAATACTTTCAGTGACTGTGTGCGTACTTGAAGGTTGAAGTAAACATGATTGCACACAAGGTGACGCAGGCATGTGGTCTCAAAGTTGAGTCCGAGACTATATTAGTGTGCCTTCCATCACGCCACTGTTTGTCCAGAGGTGGTGTTGTTGTGAAAGATGGACGGCTTCCCAGAGGAGGAGAGGCTTGCTGTTAGTTCTGCAGCTATGCTCTGTGTTTACGTTACCATGCCCCTGTGCTTTAAGTACCAGCCCTTTAGCGATGTGAAAACATCTGATCTCACCACAGATAATCCTTCTGAGATAATAATCCCCCTCCTTTCTGTCTCTGCTCGGCACAGGTTTGACCCTCCTTCCGCCATACTGAGTTCAAGGGCTGCCCTTCACCTTCAACAAGCATTTTATGTTCACTGCCTTCACAGTTTATCATATCTTATCCAATTAAACTCCTCTAGTCTTAGTGAAACGGACCTGAGTTGCAACTGTAGTTGGACCGCTTTTTTCCTTCTTCTCCAAATTTGTTTTCCAAAAACTATATATATATATCTCTTTGAAAGCTCACAGCGCTGGGCTATTTTTGGCGACTGTTCCTCCCAGAATACGAATGCTGAGGTTCGACGTGGTTATAATCTTCCAATAACCTTTTATTATCTCCTATCTCCACCACACTCACTCACTGTTGAAATGTCTTCAGAGGGTAAAAAGCTATTGTTTGTAGGATGTGTGTGTGTGTGTGTGTGTGTGTGTGTGTGTGTGTGTGTGTGTGTGTGTGTGTGTGTGTGTGTGTGTGTGTGTGTGTGTGTGTGTGTGTGTGTGTGTGTGTGTGTGTGTGTGTGTGTGTGTGTGTTCGTTCAATACGTCTGCGGTCTCTGTATACGTTAGTGAGTGTGTCCACAGGCAGACTGCTGGCATGGTGGTCTGTCTGTCTGTCTGTCTGTCTGTCTGTCTGTCTGTCTGTCTGTCTGTCTGTCTGTCTGTCTGTCTTGTGGATCAGTTAGTCTGTCTGTCTGTCTGTCTGTCTGTCTGTCTGTCTGTCTGTCTGTCTGTCTGTCTTGTGGATCAGTTAGTGTGTCTGTCTGTCTTGTGGATCAGTTAGTGTGTCTGTCTGTCTGTCTTGTGGATCAGTTAGTGTGTCAGATTGCAGGATGCATCGTGCCAGAACCTGCAGCACACTGAGTCTCCGTCGAGAGCTTTGAGCTAGACCTGCGTTCTTAATTAAATGGAACTATTGCAGTGCCAGAGCATGGGGGAGTCAACCCCCCTCCAAAGGAGCTCATTAGGAGGTCTGGATTTTCCCCTAAGGCTCCTTAACCACCCTCCAACCCAGTGGCTCTCAAACGTTTTCACATCAAAGATCCCCAAAAGAATGTGTTTGATTGCGGACCCCCATTTGAAAAGATTTTGTGCAAGGTACCCCCATACAATGTTTAAAAGGTTTAAGAAATGTTCCCGATCTACGCATGTTGGTAACCGTGGTAACCTGTTTGTCCCGTCTCCATGTTGGTAACCGTGGTAACCTGTTTGTCCCGTCTCCATGTTGGTAACCGTGGTAACCTGTTTGTCCCGTCTCCATGTTGGTAACCGTGGTAACCTGTTTGTCCCGTCTCCATGTTGGTAACCGTGGTAACCTGTTTGTCCCGTCTCCAGATGCAGGAGTTGGAACAGAGGGTGATGGAAGCTGACCTGCGGGCTGACAATGCTGAGAAACAGGTACAGGTACCGGCACAGTTATTGTTCCAAACGGCACTTAAGGTCACTAACAGGCTGCAGAAAAAGTACTCACATTCTTTACTAAAGTAAAAGTATCAATACTGCAATGTAGAAATACAAGTTACAAGTACTGTAAAAGTCTGAAACTTTACTTGAGTAAAAGTACAAAAGTATTTGTATTAAAATGTACTTAAAGTACCAAAAGTATAAAGTAGCCTACTCATTATGCAGAAAGTTTTCAAATGAAATTGAAAATAGCATTTCTATAAGCTTACAATGTGCAGTGTGAGCTTATATATCTGCTATTTTCAAATGGCCAAAATGTATGGGCTGAAGTGGTTCATGTATGTTTTGTAACATTAATTCAAATCTACAAAGTACTAAATAATATAGTGGAGTAAAGGTATAATATTTGCCTCTGAGATGTAGTAGAAGTAAAAGTACTGTGAATTGTACAGTATAGTACTTGTAGTAGTAAATGTACTACTTACTTTCCACCACTGACCACAGATTACAGGCTGCAGGAAGGACTTTCAACTGTAAATTCATTATTTGAGCCCATTCTTCGTTAAGTTTACTTAGACTAAAGTCACTAGACTATGTGACAACCAGGTAGTCTGGTGACCACCGGACAGCCGGAATGTAGACGGCACCCCGGGAGCAGTATGGGTTGGTGCCCCAGCCTGAATCCTCCGTGAGGAGGAAGCCCAAAAAACCTTCGGTGAGGCCTTTAGGAGGGCCATTCGAGCTGCAAGCGGAGCCTGCAGTACCACCGTTGCCCAGGTGGAGCCTGCAGAACCATTGCGGCTCAAGAATCCACCACTCCTGAATAAAGTGGCTGGTGCTGGGAGTCTGGTGCAACGCACAGGTCCTGGCTGCACCTGGTGAGAGCAGGAGTGGACCTGGTGAGACGTATAGGAGGGGACGGACAGGAGTAAATCCACAGAGCCTAGTCCTTCCACATGCCAGAATTGTGCCTCCCAGTCCCAGCAGAGGCTTTGGTGTTTACCTAGTGGGTCTGATCGAGGGTAGCTACTGGGACGTAAGTCGGGACTTGATCACCCCGGCTGGGTCACCCGAGTGAAGGGTATGATGTTCACGAGACCCGAAACCCTGATGACCTTGGGATACATCACTGAGGACAAGTCCCAGGTGCATCCAATGCGATGTATTTTCGTACTTAGTGTGTACTAGTCTCAGTTCAATCTGTTTCTCCCGATGGTCATGAATCTTTCACTCCTCTTCACACATTCCATCTGTGATAAATAACCACACAAACTGGGATTACTTCAAAACAAAACTATGCTAGTGTCTGCTACAATATTTAAAAAGTTTATTTGAATGTTTCCTGCCTTAATAGACACCAAAACGTCATGTTATGAAGACAATTCCACTTTTTCATTTTACTGCAATTGAGTTATTGTGTTGGGACTACTATCTGGTTGAATATCTGTGAATTTACATTTTTGGTGTTGTTTGTAAATGTATGGGTGCATGTTTTAATGCATGTACCCATGTGGGTTTTGCTCTGAAATTTAAGGGTATTTTACCCTAAAATATTACCGAATGAAAAGCCCACTGGCACCCCAAAAGCACATTTAAAGGGCAATCTGCTACAACACGCACGCACACACGCACGCACGCACGCACGCACGCACGCACGCACACACGCACGCACGCACGCACGCACGCACGCACGCACGCACACACACACACACACACACACACACACGCATGCACACACACACACACACGTGCGCACACGCTTTCCACCATTACTGGGTGTTCCAGGTGTTTTCTGAAGGTGGTAATTTGATGGTGCCGCAATTTCTTTTCCAAAACGTTAAAGACTCAGTTCTCAAGGGCTTTGGAGGCTTATTCCATTCACAGACATGAGTAAATGTATCTCCATCTCCAGTAACCTTTGGTGCTAATACCTTTTACTTTATCAAAATGATGTCTTTTAGATCCACGTCATGGAAGAGAAGCTCAAATCTGCGAACATCCAAACCAGTGAATCGGAGATCTCGTTGTACAGAAAACACCAGGAACTGACCAGTCAAGTGCAAGAAAAAGATGCGGTGATAAAGCGATTAGAGATACAGCTGGAAAAACAGGTATGTGGAGCGGCTACTGTAGATAAGGATCAAGAAATGTCCATTTATGTTCATAAAATGTAGGTTGTAATCCACCGAAACCCTATTTTTCTCTGACTGCAGATCTTAGTCAGAGCCCAGGAGGCAAAGATCATTGAAGAGAAGGCTGCCAAGATTAAAGACTGGGTCACCTTTAAGCTTAGAGAGGTAAGCTCAGACATGTATAGTTAGAGCTCTGCCTAAAAGAACCAGGCTCTGTAAAAGCTTTCAACCTGCTCAGAGACACTATTCCCAGTGATAGAAACCATACGCTTTGTTGATTGATGGTTGAAGAATGAATAGAAACATCACCGTCAAGGAATAGACAGGTTTCCTGTCTGGCGATCTAGCCATGTGTACGTTGATGACAAACTCTGGCAACCAGCAACAAAGCGGGCGGAAGTCATTCATTTGCAGCGATGTAAAACGTACACACATTTTTTACTTAAGTAAATGTATCAAATCAATACTGCAATGTAGAAATACTTAGTTACAAAATGTACTTGAGTAAAAGTATTAAAGTATTGGAATCAAAATGTAGAAAGTACTCAGTATGCATAATGTCCCATTTAAAGTTTTCAAATGTATAAAACTAATTTTAAAATGGCTATCTACAAGCTCACGTCACACAGTGAGCATAGTGAGCTTGTAGATCGGCTATTTTCAAATGGCCAAAATGTATAGGGCTGAAGTGGCTAATGTATGTTTTGTAATAATAATCAAAGTAACTAGTAACAAGATTTTTCAAGTACAATATTGTACAAAGTAGAATATAATTTTAAAAAAGTACAATATTTGTCTCTGAGATGTAGTGGAGTAGAAGTATTGGAAATTGGAAATACTCAAGTAAAGTACAAATACCTCAAAACTGTACTTAAGTATAGTACTTAAGTAAATGTACTTGGTTACTTTCCACCACTGCTAATCATATCCTTTAGCTGTGAAACGTTTTTTGTTAGTTCCCATAGCCGACTTTGTGGTGAACTGATTGCAGCTGTTGCTGGCTTTCCCGTCGTTAATGATCCATCCCTGCTGCCTATTTATTTGACCACTTCTCAGCCCACAGGTTGAGAATCACTGAGCTAGGCGACAGTAGTGACAAAGCGTCTTGGACCTTTTTATTATTATTATTATTATTATTATTTTTAACAAATTTGGTTGACAAAAGAAATAGAATTTTAGAGACTGAGTCCTATTTCTTAAACTAATTAACTGGATTCTTCAAAAACAATTATTGTCCATTTGAAAGCTTGGTAATGAATTCATTGTTGTATTGTGTTAAATCGTGTTAAATCATGTTCTGTGTTGTAGATGGAGCTGGAGAACCAGCAGTTGAAAATGGCCAACTTGAAGCAGACCGAACAGATCCTGGTGCTGCAGGACAAACTACATGGTGATCTGGAACTAAATGCTAAAGCCCTGTGGGCCTGATCTCAAATCAGCTATGTCTTTTGCATTACAATGGAATTTAGAGCACATCTGTATTTCACACACACTCACGCACACGCATACACTACCATTTACACTAGCATTTTGCTTATTAATAATTAGAACGTTATAATGGACACATACGGGTATAGGCTTTAGTTCCGACACATCAAAGGTGTGACAACATACCCCAAACCCTAACCTAACCCTAACCGCTAGCACGACGCAGCGCATGTCGGACCAACGCACGTTGGGAGCGACGGGTGATTTCCGCATGTTGGACCTTTGGTGTGTCAGATATTAAAGCGTGCGCACCTCGGGCTATTTAACACTTATTTTCCCTGCAGTTCTCTTGGAGAAACCTGCAACCCCTGCACCCGCCACTACCTCCCCAGCCACCGACGCCCACCTGGTGCCCAACAGCCCCCTGTATCCTCCCAGCTGCCCGGGCACACCGCCAGCCCAGGACGACGGCTGGCGACAGGCTGGGCCCCGTGCAGCCCCTTGTAGCATTAAGACCTCGCCGTCAGGTGTGGCCGCCATATCATTCACATTGTCTTGCAGGGACAGGCAGAGCAAAGCTTTTGAAGCAGTGGGGTGTGTGCTTGAATATAATAAACTGGGCAATGTCCTGTTACTGAACCAGACGGCACCGGTAAGGGTGGAGCACACAGGGTGAAATGAAAAGACTTTGGGATTAGGTGGCTTGAATCAAAAGAAACGCGCCTGTCGCTTCAAAAGCATGTCTCTGCCCATTCATACTATCATGACCATCTACAGTACTATTGCCTTGCATTGTTTTCTTAACCTCAATCTTGGGCCTTGATTTCAATGTAAACTAAACATGCTTTTTTCTCTCCTTTCAGATGTAAAGAGGTCTCCTGAGCCTGCCAAAGGGACGTGTCAAGGCGACATAGGGAACTATGACGCTCACTGTCGGAGTCGAGGCAAGGAGTGCCCTTGCAGCCATATGTGCAACAGTGGTCTGGATCAATCAGTGGGACCCCTGCCTCCCACCAGGGAGAGGCCAGAGGGCAGAGCCGGCGGCTTCGATAGAGACAATTCCTCCGACGAGCTCAACATCAAATTCCGCTCCCAGTGCCTTCACTCGTCGTCCTCATCATCCTCGTCGTCTTCCTCGGCCTACGAGATGGCCCACGGGCCCAGCACCCACAATACACCTCTCCCTGGGATCACTCCCAAAAGCCCACTCTTGTCTCGCTCTCCTTCCACCAATCACCCCTTCCCGACAAGTCCTCTCCAACATCAGGCCCACCCATCAGGCACCAGCATGACTCTGCCCAAGGTTCGGACCCCTCTGACTCCCAGGGACAGCATTCAGCTGGTGAAGAAGCACTATAGCCAGCCTCAGCCCAGCCTGGACCGGCTCCACCACCTCAACGTCAACATAGACATCATGACCTCCTCGTCCACCCTGCAGAGCTCCGGCACCGCCACCTCGCCCTTCGCCCAGGTTGTGGAGGAAACGGACATCGACGACGGCCTGCCTGACGGCATGGAAGGGGTGGTGGAGGGGCAGGGCCCGGAGGAAGAGCCTCCACACGATGGAGTGTCCTTCGTGGGGCTCGCCGAGGAACTTGAGCGTCTGGATCCGGAGGTTCTGAAGCCCCCGACTCCTCCCTTGCATCGCTTCCCCTCTTGGGTAGGATTAGAGGACGTCCTTCAAGTCACATTCTAGATTTGTGTTGTTTTGTTTGTTTGTAACGGGCTAAAAATATGTTTATTTTGGTAAAAGAAATAACTGTTTCCACATTGTCTTCCCTTGCAATGACAATACTTATTCACATTATATTGACAGTATTGCAGCCATTGTCATGTATAATTATTTGTATTGCCAGGTACTGTATATGTGGAATGTGTCTCTGAAGTTGATGCATTACACCAAAATAGACCTGTGCCCGTCGGCCACTGACCTACTTGGGAACCTAGTATACAATACCCGTTGTCATAGCACCCGTTTTAACCGTCTGTCTGTGTCCCATATGGAGATCTCGGTATCTGTCTGTCTGAATAGTGCAAACTGACTGTGAAAAGTCCACTGGCAGAGCCTGACCAGAGCCTTTTGTGGTGTTTCTGGAAAGGCCGGGCACTGCCCTCCTTGTGGTGGTGTGGAACGTGTGTGTCAAATTTGAAGTCGGTGGGGCGAACAGTTCTCGAGTTATGTGGATTACAGACGTACGTACTGTACACACGTACAGAGAAGTGGTGCATTAACAGTATTAAGAAACATTTACAATTTATTTTTAAATGTTTTCTCAAAATGTAAAAATAAGTATAATGATCACACGTGCGGCTTATTGGCCTTGAAGTTAAGAGAAGAATCTATGAAAATGGTGTAGATTACATCATCAAAATTATTTTTCAATTTCTGCAGGAGAGTCGCATCTACGCGGTGGCTAAGTCAGGCATGCGGGTGTCAGAGGCCAATCCTGCAGCCAGGGGACCTGGACGAGGTGAGTAACCCGTCAGTGCTGGGAAAAACAAGAAACCAGCCATCTACATCTTCCCTTGTTGCCAAACACAATTTTTCTATGACAGTATGGCATTCACTTGAAGCCCATAAATTTCATTAAGTCTAATCCAGCAAAGACAAGGAAATAAAACGGCCTTCCATCCAGTTCTGTCTGTCTGTCTGTCTGTCTGTCTGTCTGTCTGTCTGTCTGTCTGTCTGCGTGCGTGCGTGCGTGCGTGCGTGCGTGCGTGCGTGCGTGCGTGCGTGCGTGCGTGCGTGCGTATATGTATGGCATGGTGACTCGAGTACTGTGAAGTGATATGTCATTCTTAAGGTCCTTTCAAACGCGGAGCGAGTGACGCAGGCAGTGTCGCCTATGCATCAGTGACAGGTCTGCTCATGAGGGGCACAGGAAAAAAAATATCACCATAATCCAGGTCTAGATGTTGATATTGATTTTGTATTCGTCTTTAGGGCCCCAAATCACACCTTAGTGCATTTCAAACACAAAGTGTTTTTTACATGGGAGTCATATTTTGACGGCAGTAACTGCTTGTCATAATTTCACCCACCTCTGTATCGAACTATTGGACAGTATTAAGATGTTGATATTAATTTTGTATTCATCTTTAGGCCCCCATGCGCCCATGAAAATACGCTTGTGCAATGCGTAATCGCCCCTCAACTTCTCTGCGCGTCCAAAATAAATGCACGCCTCTCATTGAAAATGAATTACTAGGCGCGTCAGTCGCTCCCCGTCTGAACAGGCCTTCATGCTGAAGAGGTGGGTGGTGAGTGTACAGGTAGTTGGTCAGATCTGTCATTGCTGCCTTTGATGTCACTTCCTTTTTTACCTGAGGCGTTCGCGCACCTGTGCAGGTGCAAGCCCTTCGCCGGGAGGCTTTTAAGAGCTCCCTTTAAAGACGCAGAGGGAGAACAGAGGGGGGAGTGTTGTGGTGGATGTGAGGGAGGGAAATCCTGCTTTTTAATCAGCTGTGATGAAAAGAACAGGGACCAGGGTGTAATTACATTTCACCGTGTTTTTTAACACTTTGAGATTTGACAGCATTCAGAACCCTGCGTTTACTGAGTGCCTGGTATATATCTCATCGACTGCCAAATGGGCTGTTTTGGATGACTTCATAGGTTGCTGTCAGATAAATTCCCTCCCTTAGTTTTTCCTTTGAGTGCTGTTGGCATATTTTGTGCTCTGACCAGACTGAACAGATAGTCTGAAATAAACACAAGTTGCTTGTGGTTGACATCGCTTTTTCAACAGTTTGTTATTCTGGAATCGGCACACCTGTTGTTATAGTAATTACTAGAAAAGGATGAAGCCAACAGTCTTTAAAGTGTTGTTGTTTTTTCCCCTGTCTCTGTTTCAGGGTTACCCCAGTATCCAGCAGCAGGTCCATTTACCCACATGATCTACAAGAACATCAATGTGCCTGTGTATACTACACTGAAGGGGGTAAGGGGATAAAGAACAAAAACAACCCTGAAAGACAGGGTTTAGGTTTAGGTACAATGTGAGGACGAGTCAGTATTTTGTTAGTTTGTTGCGTTGAATCTGTTCTTAAACTTGAGCCAACTTGATCTTCTGCCTTAGCCAATGGTCCATCCACACCAAGTCTACTATAATTAATAGATACGGACACAGTGATTTTATGGTTGCTGGTCCAACCAAATTCCCTTTCAGCACAAATGATTTCCAGGTCATCAGCGACAAACACGCCAAGTTTGAAGTCAATTAGATGGACGCTGCCCGAGCTATTCCTTAGACAGACAGACAGACAGACAGACAGACAGACAGACAGACAGACAGACAGACAGACAGACAGACAGACAGACAGACAGACAGACAGACAGACACCTGTTTCTGCAATTTATAGATGGATAACTGATAAATTACTATATTATTATACAAATCGATCTAACTCAAGTGGATGGCAGAGTTCACACCACAACTACAGTATAACAACGACAGTAGTGAATGATATAGATGGTGTGTTGACTTCCCTTAACCACTTCAACCCCTATGTAGGTCACCCAGGACTCTACTAGTTGCTTCACTCCAAATTCACACCATATCTCTTTGCCGAAAACAGCTGATCTACAAGCTCACAACTCAACGCAAACATGAAGCGCTGTGAGCTTGTAGATCTGCTATTTTCTGAGTGTTGAGTGTCGCCCAAGAATAGTGACGGCATGTGGTTAATGCTTACCTCCCGTGTTTATGTGTTTTGTTTGTGTGTAATAGAAAGCCACTCAGATCAGCAGTGTCCCTCTTCCTGATGATGACTCTGGGTCAGAGGATGACAGCAGTTCTCTGGCCAGCTTACGCACCTCGATGCTTAGCCCGGACAGAAAGGGCAGCATCCCAGGGAGTCCTCGTGCTGTCAAGAGAGGTGAGGGATTTTACCAACATCACTTGGTGGACGGGTTTCTGAACTGCCCACATCCCTCCCATGAGACACAGAACAATTATGGGCTTGTGGCATTTTATCATGAACATTAGTGAGCAACAATTATATGAAGATAGGTTGAAAAGTGGTTAAGTGGTCCTTGATCTGTAGGCTGCCCCAAAGAGATGATTATGTTTTGGTTGAAAAGGTCAAATGTAAAAGAGACAATCAAGAGACATAGAACAAGAGATGAAATGTTGCGTGTATAGTTTGCACTCCTAGCTGTTTGTTTCATTGTATATATTGTTTGATCTCTTTAAATACTTTCCGCTCCCTGGTTCCCTGGTTCTCTGCTCTCCTACAGGTGTGTCCATGTCCTCCATCAGCTCAGAGAGTGACTACGCCATTCCACCAGATGCCTACTCTCTGGACAGTGACTATTCAGAGCCTGAACACAAAGTCCAGCGCACCTCTGCTTACTCCTGCGAGAGCACTGGACCTGTGAGTGGGGATCTTTCATTTTCTCCCAATTTAGTCATTGTGCCAATTACCCAAGTGGTCCCTTTCACTGACACCTACTGGTTATCGCTTCTTTTCACTTGTCAGTGAGGTGTTTCACTGGGAGGACATACAGTAATGCATGCAGAGGAACATGCTATTGTTCCCAGTTCTCTCTCCGCCGAACAGGCACCCTGACAAAACTGTGGGAGTTGCTGGTGCAATGACAATTGAACCCCTAGTTTCCACAGTGGTGTGCAGTAACTTGACCCCTGTGCCACCCGAACACCCACAATTGTCATCTTGCTGTTTGCTGCTGCTCCGTGCTTCTGCCGCTTGCTATAGAGCAAAACAGTAGGTTGTGGTGATGAAGGGTGAGCAGCGAACTTAAGCAACAGTGACAGCAGGAAGAGTATAGAGTGTCGCAGTCCCGCCCCCTGAGAGGGCACCGGAAGAGAATTTCAAAATGTATTTATTTAAAGACCTGTAAGACTCGGACAAAGCCAACAGCCGAGTTGACAAATCATGACAATAAACATTTTTTGGGGGGGCCGAACAAATAATTAGAAAGAAGAAAAACTCTAAAAACAAGAAATGATATAGTCATATTATTACCAGCTGCTTTTATATTTGCGGCGGTGGTGGTCCACAGTTAAAAATAGCAGATGTACAAGCTCCCAACATGGCGAGATATGAATAGGGTGCATTGTGAGCTTGTAGACAGGCTATTTTAATTATTTTTTATTATTATATATTTTGTAAAGGAATGGTTTTGGTCACAGGCCTGGATATACAACCTGGCCTGGCGGGGATATGCCGCTCAGCACTCACAGCAAGTGAGTTATATCAGTGTCAGTCAGTTTGGTCAGATTCAATGCAAATTAGCTACTATGAATTCCACATTCCTGGGTATACAACCTGGCCTGGCGGGGATATGCGCCCGGGCCGCTCAGCAGTGCAGCACCTGTAAAAATAGCAGATCTACAAGCTCCCAACGTGTCAAGATAACAATATGATGCAGCTTGTAGATAGGCTCTTTTAACTGGTATTATTTATTATTATTATTATTATATATTTTTGAAAGGAACGGTTTTGGTCATACAAGGTTTCCACCTGACAGCAATATATGGTTGCTGGATACGATGATGAAGTTGTACTTTGTAGCATAAACTGCTGCTGCTGCTATATTATTATCACAACATGAAGTTATACCATGATGTCGACAAGGCTTACAGGTCTTTAAATAAATACGTTTTGAAACGTCTATGGAAAAATGTATTTGAAATTCTCTTCCGGTGCCCTCGCAGGGGGCGGGACTGCGACGCTCTATACTCTTCCTGCTGTCACTGCTGCTTAAGTTCACTGCTTACCCTCCATCACCACAACCTACTGTTTTGGATCTACTTGTACTGTATGTACTACAATGTAACATCTGCCCTATTGGTAGCACCTAAAAGTCATCACCAAACCAAAATAAATGTATTGCTCATTTTATATTCATAACAAATATTTGTATTCAATTCATGAGTTGTCCTAACTCTTGACTGAAATGGATGCCGTGTGAATATGGTCAATGGTTTCCACAGAATGAGATAATATTAAAGATGATTGAAACTCAAATTAACTACTAACCTAAACGCATGACAGTCTGAGCCATCAGATTGTCATGCTTTGCGGTCAGTTGTGTTGAATCAGGTTCTCTCGTGTGTATGTAGGAGATGTTGGAGAAATCTGGTTACCTGCTGAAGATGGGCAGTCAAGTCAAGGCCTGGAAACGACGCTGGTTCATCTTGAGGAATGGCGAAATACTCTACTACAAATCTCCTGTGAGTCTGCCTCGCTCTCACTCGCTCCAGACGATACTTGGGTGGTGGTGGTGGTGGGGAAGATCTCGTATCCAAGCAACCTCAAAAGTGAAACAGAACCTCCTCAGTCAACAGTAGGGCCATTCAACCGATGTGAAGTGAAGACACATTTACATAACTGTGACATCATCCATGCTGTTTCAATTTCAT
Source organism: Electrona antarctica (assembly GCF_951216825.1). Classification (NCBI taxonomy): domain Eukaryota; kingdom Metazoa; phylum Chordata; class Actinopteri; order Myctophiformes; family Myctophidae; genus Electrona; species Electrona antarctica. The sequence continues at coordinate 22,511,078 of NC_136799.1, read as the reverse complement.
GCTTGTGCACAACGTCCCGTGCAACCTCCCGATGCATCCAGTGGTGGAGGCCACAGTTTCGTCATTTTGACGGAGGATGAACCACATGCAAGGATGGGCTGATTCCACAGATCACTGCAAAACCTTTAGTGAATTAGCTAATTGTGTGTGTCCCTCCCTATGTGTAATGTATGTGGTAGCAGCTAACACTGTGTGTGTGTGTGTGTGTGTGTGTGTGTGTGTGTGTGTGTGTGTGTGTGTGTGTGTGTGTGTGTGTGTGTGTGTGTGTGTGTGTGTGTGTGTGTGTGTGTGTGTGTGTGTGTGTGTGTGTGTGTGCGCGTGTGCGTGTGCGTGTGCGATGTGTGTTTCTTCAGAGTGACGTAATCAGGAAGCCTCAGGGCCAGATGGAGCTGAACTCGTCGTGCCGTATCGCGCGTGGAGAAGGAGCGCAGACATTCCAGGTGAATGTGCACAGTACACATCTGAAACTGGTACATCCATTAGTACCAGTTACATTCAACTATCATATGATTGAACAATCACTTAACTGCATTTAAGGACACACACCCAGAAGTGCACACAAGCACACACATGCGCACGCACGCACAGACTCACGCACGCACACAGCCACACACTCACAGACACACGCACACACACAATGAACACAACACGTAGAGACACACACGGTGCGCACACATGCACACACTGAATCCCCTTCCTAAAGCAGTGTGTTGGGCTTTGCATTCCAGAGAAGCGGCTTAAGATGACATAAGGTACAGCATGGCTGTGGAATGTTTTCCCGGCTTTGTTGGAAACTGATTCTCATCTTCTCTCTGACGTGATGATGATGCTATCTCGCTCTGCTTTTGCGTTGCGTTTTTCCCAAATGTCTTCTTATCTTCCCCTGTTTTTGTTTTCTCGTTAATTTCATCAGTTGATTACAGAGAAGAAGACCTTCTACCTGACAGCCGACTCCCCCAACATCCTGGAGGAGTGGATCCGCGTTCTGCAGAACATTCTCAAAGTCCAGGCCAGCGGCCCCGTCACCGTGGAGACCACCGCCAAGCCCACCGTGAGAGGCTGGCTGACTAAGGTCAGGGGTTCAGAGGTCACTGGGTCGGGGTCGTAGTCAGCATGAAGTTGAAGATTCTCACAGTTCTTGTGATCGTGTCACTCGCTGAAAATCTGCTCTTTTCGGCAAGTGACACAGTCGTACTGTACAACAATGACACAGTCGTACTGTACAACAATGTATAAATGAGGCTCAATATGAATGAGCTGTGCATTGTATACAGTAGTATGCTATTTAGATAGTAATTCATATTGTATATATTTTGTAATTTTGTACCTTTTCGTAAATCCATTACCTAGTCCTGGGATTCTCAACGTTTTTGGCTGGGGACCCCTGGAAATGCTTTGGCCATGTCTTGTGACCCCCGCCCCCCTCCTCCCCACCCCCAATACAAATTGAAGGCTACAATAACCTTAATAATAGAGACAATACATCATAATAAATACTGAAACCAGATATAATCATTAAGGAAAGTTTATGCATGTACATGTGTACTATGTAAACTCTTAATTTTTAGTTTTTTTTTTAACTTTTTTTAATTTAAATATTACTTATTTTTTTGTTTTGTTGTGATAATCCGCCCTACTATAGAGTGTGCTGACGATATAAGGAGTTCCTCCCTGTCCCCAGTTAACCCCTGGGGTAAAAAAACCTGTAGGTTTCGTTTTTGGTTATACGTGGCCCAGCCTTCATCCAATCAGGATAGAGAGGGGCCTTCCGCCAATCATGATCGAGCGGGGGCGGGCCTTGGTGTGCATGCTGTTGGCCTGTTGCGTGTCTCCAAACTGTAGTGCGTGCATGTGCACATCTTGTTACCGTGGGGTGACCGGTAACAAGATTAAAGGAGCATTCACTGAATGCTCCTTTAAGGAAAGGAATAGGAAAATTGTCAGATATTCAAATATTTCTGATAAGAGTAGAGGTAAAATATAGAAGACTCATGATGCATAAAAAGAGGAAACCAACGTTTCCTTCAGGGAATGAAGTGAAATAGAGTGAACATATATACTACCTACATATGTACATATCGTTGCTGTCGGGTGGAAAACTCATATGTCCCAAACTGTTAATAAAGTTAGAATATGGAGATGGGAGGTTTCTGCGATGATATACAAGCAGTTCAGATGTAGCAAAATAAAAGTAGTCCTGTGTGGAAGGACAGTTACGGGCTCACAGCGCATTACGGTATGGTTTAACATTGTTTAAGGCAATCAGATAGGACTTTTCTGTTTGGGTATGTATGGACTGTCAAGGCCAGAAAGTCATTTTTTGACACTCAGTAGGCGTTCCCGCATAATGTCCAGGTATAATGAATGATGATGTCACGCGCATACCCTATTCAAATGAGAGAGGTCTGTGAGGTCGCAGCCAGATTCTCGGACATCGGGACACGGCTATTGTGGCAGAACCGTTGGAATGTCAAATCCTCAGTGTTAACCGCTCGAACACGAGCGTACCTTTTCTGCGCATTTTACTCAATCGTGTGAGTTGTCTTCGCTGAGGTCTGTCTGCCCATTAGCTAGGGTTGAGATTGATGCTCAGACGGACCCATTGACATCAGAGGAGTGTGGTTGACAAGTCTCTGACAGATGACTGACAGCCCCTGGCTGGCTAATGATTGATCCCTCCCTTCCGCCCCATTAGCTTTGATCTACAGGCTATGACGTGATGAGAATGAAAGGGTAGCCAATCTCGTGCGGCCTCGCGCCACACACTTAACCTCAGTGACCCGTAGTTAGCTGATGAACAGCTGGCTTTGTGTTGCAGGCCTCCTCCGGTGACATCATTGCCCTCACTCGGATTTCTAAGCCCTGCTTGAAAACATTCCATCTATGATGAATGATTATCTTCACCATCCCAGGTTCGAAATGGATTTTCGGCATGCAGGTGAATCAGGGTGGGAAGTGAGTGCACTGTACAGTTGTGCCTTTTTTCAACTGGCAGGAATCAGCTGTTGCTTGATTCACGTTACTCAGCTCAGTTGAAAAGTTTGAAGTTGCTTGAAGTTACTGGAGTAGGAGCTCTAACGTTCTGCACACCCAGCTGTAGAGTCCCAGGAGGACACCTACATGTCAGACCTGGAAAGAATGATTTCCTTTCCTGACTTACAACATCTGTCCTGTCGGACTACAACATCTGTCCTGTCAGACTACAATAGTAGTCCACAGACTACAATAGACTTGAGTCACTGTAGTCAGGCGATAGTCTTGAAATTGAGTGGCCGTATAGAAGAGTGGATAGAGTGACCATCTGGAAAGGAAGGTTGCCAGTTCGACCCCTCGGCCCACCAGACTATATTGAAGTGTCCCTGAGCAAGGCACTTGCCCATAACAACTCCCCCTGTGCCCTCATCTACCCATCTGAGTCACCTGATCTACTGGCTGAATACAGAAAATAATTTCCCCTCCCTGGGGACCAGTAAATAGTACTATACCCTTTCCCTTTCCTTTGTCTCTCACATGCTCAGTTCAGAGTTATACGACAAAATTGGCAGGGTTAGATATATTCTTCTTTGTAGTAGAATATTGAAAGAATAAAATAAATGTCTTTGTTGGATGAATTGCAGTTTCAACAGATCACATTTAAAACTAACTCACATGAAAATAGATTAATGCCAATTCTATTAACACCAATTCTCTCTCTACACTTTCAGGTCAAACATGGACACTCCAAGCTGGTGTGGTGCTCTCTGGTTGGAAAAGTGTTCTATTACTATCGCAACCAGGATGACAAGGTTGGTATTCAAAAACAGTTTTAGAACTTGTTTTCACAGCATTGCAGTTGGATTCCCTCCTTTTTAATGTTTAACTTATGTAAGAACTACCAGCTGACTGATCTACAGTACATGTGATTTGTTTTTGTTTTTCTAACAGCAATTCATTTCTAATGGGACGTTACACATTAAAATCCTCTGTGATAATTTATCCATTTGGAACTCTGAGCTAACCTATATACTTAGTTGGCCCCCAGCCTCTATACTAGGTCGGTTACTTTTTCGCCTAAACACATCTCTTTGGGAAAAATAGCTGATTTTGCCCTCAGAATAGATTACTTTTCTTGTAACCACTGCCGCTCTGACTTCTGGTGCGAAATCCACTCAAAACAACATCATAGAAAACAAAGGTGATGGATCGCACACAGTGCCAAGAGTAACCTTAATTATCTTTATTTTCTACATCATAGACAGACGTTTCGGCTATCCCACCCCCCACTGATGAAGGTTGAAGTCTTTGATGTAGAAAATAAAGATAATTGAAGATTACTCTTGGCACTGTGTGCGATCCATCACCTTTGTTGTTCTATGATGACCTCAGAATAGGGACACTAAGGTTAAAGTGGGTAAATTAATCCTGAGGATTTGACGGTATACCCATGATCTCCATGTCTTTTTCCATGTTGTCTTGTGTTTCTGATGACATGCTGGTGCCTTGTTCGGAACATCAGCTCCCTCTGGGCCAGCTGCGTGTGCGGGAGGCATCCGTGGAAGAGGTGGACCGCTCCTGTGATTCAGACGAAGACTACGAAGCTGGGAGCCGAGGTTTCCTGTCGTCTCACTGCACGCTGGTGGTCCAGCCCCGAGAGCAAAGCCCCACCTACCTGCTCATTGGCACCAAGCAGGAGAAGGTACGTACCAGATAAGGCCAGTGGTGGAAAACGTTCTCACATTTTTCCTCAAATAAAAGTATCAATACAGCAATGTATATATACACTGTTTACAAGTAGAAGTCCTGTGTTCAAAAAATTCTTGAGTAAAAGTACAAAAGTAGGCCTGGGCCATGGCTCAGTGGTCCAGGCACCTTGGCTGGTAATCCAGTCTGGCAGTGTGCCGCGGGTTCGACTCCCGATCCTGACGGCCTTTACTGCATGTCTCCCCCCATCTCTCTCCCCATTTCCTGTCAGCCTACTGTCTGTCCCTCCATAAAATATATAAAATAAAGGCGAAAGCCACATAAAAAATACAAAAAAAGTACAAAAGTATTGGTATCAAAATATACTACAAACTCACAATTCGACACATTGTGAGCTTGTACATTTTCGAATGGCCAAAATGTATATAGGACTGAAGTAACTGACGTTTTCAAATAATTGTAACGGAGTAAAAGTACATTATTTGTCTCCGAGATGCTGTGGAGTAGAAGTAAAAGTATAGACAATTGGAAATACTCCAGTAAAGTAAAAGTACCTCAAAATGGTATTTAAGTACTTTACTTCAGTACAGTTACTTTCTCCCATTGGATAAGGCCTGTTAGCTCAGCTGGTGAGAGCTCCCACCCAGAGCATGACATCAGAGCAAAATGGTGGCCTTGTGAATGTCCAGTGATGCAAAAGTTGCACTGTTGCATGTTTAGAAACCGTAATGTTTCTTGAATTTCCCCCAATTAAAGTATAATCTAAGATTCTTTTATCTTCCACTGACCTTTTTGTAATTCATTTAACTTTTATCATTTCATTTTGTAATTTCCCCATTATGTACCTGAATTATCTTGGTCGCTGAAAGAATTGTATCCCCTGCAGGGATCAATACAGTGCAATCTAGACTAGTATATAAAGACTAGGCATGTGAATGAAAAGGCAGGTTTCTATGTCCACTTCAACAGCATGAAATTCCAAAAATACATTTCAGCATGTAATTATCCAAAACTTTTGTTCCCTGCTTTTGTTCAAAAGAAGTGCCCTGAACTGAAAACGTGACATGTCGGATCATCCTCACAGTGATATGCCATTACTGTGTGCCTGTCCAAAATGAGAAAATCATAATCCAGAAATCTAAATTGAAATACCATGCTGCTGTCTGAATTCTGGATTTAATTTTCTCCTTCAGAGTTGCTGTCATCCTCCAACATTTTTCTTTTTCAGTAACAGTCCATCCTGCTCATTTAGTTTTGACTTACATTCTACCATGATCTGTTCTCTGTGCCAGGACACATGGCTGTACCACCTGACAGTGGCAGCTGGCAGCAGTGCCAACTTCAAGGTGGGGACAGAGTCTGAGCAGCTCATTGGTAAACTCCTGGATGCAGAAGGAGCCCCAGGTGAGACATCCCTCACCCAAATTGCACAAAGTGCACATTTGCTACAGCTGTCCATGGCGCTTGTATGCACCTGCATGAGAGTACGGTACATATATCTACAATATTGGGTGAATACATGAATGAATAACATACCATTACATTGTTGAACTCTGGTTCACACTGGGAACATGCGAAAGAGAGCTGCATAGAGAGGGGATAGTTACTGTGGGTATAACCGACCCACACAGACGCCTCACTACCACTTGGGCTCTGCTTTCAAGTGTGAATGCTTAACACAGGGTTTAGTGTAAGCTGAGGGTTAATGAGTATGAGTATGAACTATGAAATGACTGTATCTCCCGTCCGTCCGTTAGTTAGTCACCCACGCCTCCATATGGTCACGCCTCATGACATCACGTCCCCATATATATGGTCATGCCTCGTGACATCACGCCTCCATATATGGTCATGCCTCGTGACATCTTAAACCCTTAGATCTCCATATATGGAGCTGACCTGTTCTGACATTCCATGTGTTGATCTTTCCCACCCGTCCTTCCTGTTCTGACATTCCATGTATTGATCTGACCTCAACAAACCCTGTACACTGTACAAGACACGCTCCATATATGGCCAGTACAGAATTCATTCCATATGTTGATCTGACCCCCCATGCCAAAGCGCCAGCGCTCACCCAGCAGTCTGCCGTCTGCCGTCACCCAGGCGGATGCATGCACACAAAGTCGCTTCTCGCCCTCAGGGCGTCTTACTGGTGATAATAACTGAGGCATTTGAATCTTTTATTAATGACATCTTTTATCATCATCATCATCATCACCTTTATTTATACTCGGAATACAGTTGAGGGCAAGCCCTCATTGTCAATGTAGCCGAGGTTTACAATACACAAAATACAGTCAAAAAACAATACATCAAACAACATTATAAATCAGGATAAATTACAAAGGAACTTTATACAGAACAAACATCAGTAAAATAGATACATTTTTATGAATGTTGTTACTCAGCACAGCGGAGTGCTTTCTCAATAACGTTTTATTAAATAGAATAAAAAGATATGTTTGAGAAATCAAATTCAGCCCAATAGATTGAGCCTTAGGAAAGTATCTGCGGGAGAGGACCAATATTTAGTCAGCAGATGTTACATGTTATTTTATCCAGGCCCACTGAACGCCTTAATCCATTGAGACCTGGAACGCATCCATGTCACGTTAGCGTTTAACCACATTAACCATTAACCCATTTTGGGGCGGGAACCCCTTTTGGTGTTTTAAACATTGTTATAATTTAGCTATTGAAAAATAGCAGATCTACAAGCTCATAGCGCGCCACCGAGTGGCGCGCTATGAACTTGTAGGTCTGCTATTTTTGAAAAATCGTTAAAATGTGCCTCAAATCTTTCCGAAAATTGTCATGATTTAGAAAACTTTTTTTTTTAAATTTCGACGTCAGGCCTGAATGGGTTAATCTAGACTGCAGACAGTGTTTATGACTGTCTGTGTCAATGATTGTCAGCTGTTGGGTCACTACTGTTTTGAAACTCAATACTGTGTGTGTGTGTGTGTGTGTGTGTGTGTGTGTGTGTGTGTGTGTGTGTGTGTGTGTGTGTGTGTGTGTGTGTGTGTGTGCGCGTGTGCGTGTGCATGTGTGCGTGTCTTCTACTCATTTCCAGACTCTGCGCTGTGGAAGAGTGAGGCCTTATGTTTCAGTAAGGAGGGTCTCAGATCCCCTCTCACCACTCTGCCATCTGAAGCTCTGCAGACTGAGGCTCTCAAACTCTTCAAGGTCTGTCTGTCTCTGCTACGGTTACAATGTAGGCATTTAGCAGACGCTCTTGTCCGGAGCGACTTAACAACAAGCACGGTAATCACATGCATCTAATGGAGAGACAGTGTATTGCCTCAGTTATTATCATTACATATTCTCTCACATTGTGGTCAAGAAAAAACAAGTAACACAAATGACCAAGGGCAGGTTTCTCTCTCCTGCCACGTCTCTCTCTCTCTCTCTCTCTCTCTCTCTCTCTCTCTCTCTCTCTCTCTCCCTCTCTCACATACACACTCACACTCACTCTCTAGGCTTCTCCTTTTGTCCCTCTCTCAACTTGTCCCGGCTCTATTGTACTTGCTTTCCCATTCTACTTTCCATCATCATCCATTCCCCCGCCACCCCTTTCCCCCGTACCCCCATTTCAGTCCCTTCATCAGTTGAAGAAGCCATTGTCCATCGTTGCCCAGGCGGTCCTCACTGTATGGCTGTATGCCCCTTCCCTGTCTCTCCCCTCATACTGTTGGATACGCTCCATGCTCTCTCTGTCTCTCTCTCTCTCTCTCTCTCTCTCTCTCTCTCTCTCTCTCTGAGGCCTGTGTGACAGATCAAAGCACCAGAGACAGGGGCCTCCATCTCATTAAAAGTGTGGAAGAGAGATAATGGCCTTGATTATCTGCTCTGATTGAGGCTAACCGCTCCTCTGGTTTACCGCTGTGTGTTTAAAGAGCTGGGAGACCAGGGCTCCCCTAGACAGGCAGCAGTGTTTAGTTCTGTTACTTTTAGTTTAGTTTCAGAATGATAAAATAAAATGAAGGCAATAAATCAAAATGGAATTATGAGAGATACTATACAGGTAAGTATACTCCCATATAAAATATATGGGAGAATGTGTTATATTAACAACATATTTGTGTAACGGCAAAATAGAAAAATACGGAAATAATAAGTAAGTGTAGAAGACAGGAGTGGTATTTTATCGACAAATATACTTATACTTTATATAGTATGGATAGATGAAAACGTTCAACGTTGTGTGTTATTCACACTGTGCTGTGGAAGCATGAGAAGAGAGATCATGGCAAAAGGAGAAGAGCAGGAAGTTGGAGGCGAAGGGACCTTGATCTTGCGTAGTGGAAATATCCTGTTCCTCTTTGTAATGTCTGAGGTGGCCACACATAATGCACCCACCCCGTAAGCCCACTCACTCCCCTGTGTCCTATTCATGCTCCAGAGAGCTCTCCACTACAGCAGGGACCTGGTTTCACTCTGTGGGATGGCAAGATGAATGGAGCGCGTCTCCCTTTGACCACCCAACCTTACAAACATTCCCATACGCGCACAAAAGGAAATGAGAAAAGAAGAAAGAAAAAAAAACATAGAACTGACACTTCTTTCAACTCTAACCCCGTTTTCAGAACGTTGAAGGGTATACACTTTTTTTACCTCCCCTGTCCTCGGTGAAGTATTCATGAATTTGACAGGACCGATGAGAATGATGAAACGGGTCCTTTGTTTGCATCCATCTTGTGGCATTAAAAGACAGCGGTCACTTCAAAGAATAATCAAGTTGGGGAATTGTCCATCCTTACAGGGGTGTCTTACAATGAGAAACTGCTCCTGCTGCATCATTTGACAGTGTGATAAATGTATTTTTATGGCATGGTTTGGATTTCCAAAACAAGTTTCACACAAGTTTCACAACTGTGTGTGTTAGTGCCTCCACCTGGTGGTAGCTCTGATTATTGTATGTTTTAAGCTTTAAGTTTGTTTAAATAGAACACCTGTTGCAAGAGTAGAATTAGCTCATGCTCCAGTTTACATTCTAAGCAACCAAAAGTGAAATATTTTTGAAACATTTTAACAACACAAATCTTGTATGGGGGTCCCTGGCACAAAATAATTTCAAATGGAGTTACAAATACAAATTCATTAATCTGGGGGTCCTTGACATGAAACATTAGGAAGGAAGACCAAATATGCAACTACACTGTAGGAACAAGCCCCCAATAAAACGCAACCACCAAATGTACAAGCAACTTTACAGAGGTTCAGCCTGCAGTGAGACATTTTCTTAGTTTTATAGTTATTAATTAATTAATTAATTAATTAATTAATTAATTAATTAATTAATTAATTAATTAATCAATCACCTCACTTCAATCCCAATACGATAATGATTGAAACAGATTTGGTTACGTCACCATCAACAGCCAATATTCTTGGTGACGTAACTAAGGTACGTTTCAAGGTTGGTATAAGGTCAATAACGGGTCTAAAGGATTTAGAATAGCAGAGAGCTGCAGGACTCAGAGCAGCAGTCTTACCCAGGCATCAGCAGAGAGCTTTACGACTCAGAGCAGCAACAGTCGTTGCGGTGATGCCAGTGGTGAGCGCACCTCATGGTGCGTTATGCTTGCGCACAAGTAGGCCATATATGGGCTACTTGTGTGCAAGGCGCAAGTTGGCATCTCGAGAGAGTGCATTTCTAGTTGCACTCTGTCATCGGCACTTCGCCCCAAATTCCTGGTGTGCGTTTCTTTTTCATAGCACATAATGAATGATGAACAGATTAAGTCATTGTTATTGAGCTGTTTTTGACTATGTCCTCCTCTGCAGTCCTGTCAACTGTTCATCAACGTGCTGGTGGAGTCCCCATCCATCGACTACCACACATCGCTGGCCCAGAATGCATTGCAAGTGTGCCTGACCCACCCAGAGCTGCAGAATGAGATGTACTGTCAGCTGATTAAACAGACCAACCAACGGACGCCAAACAATTACTCCCTCACACAGGTCAGACTGGTTTCAACCGTGCACGCACGCACGCACGCACGCACGCACGCACGCACGCACGCACGCACGCACGCACGCACGCACGCACGCACGCACACACACACACACACACACACACACACACACATATACTACCATAGGGCTCTGAGCCAGAGCATAGGAAAAGCATTGCTTTGAAGAATGCGTGGGTACAAATGTGGAGGAATGCTATTTGGGGATGATTAAGGCCGATGGTGACCATCATTAGCCCTAGTTGGCTAGAGGTGGAGAGTGCAACGATCTTCTTGATAGAGTAGAGTAGCATTTTGCTTATGAGGTGGGCTCTAAGTTGAAAAATCACACCTGTGTGAAGTGAGGGGTGCTCTTATCATCGTACATCATCCATTCCTTGTCAATGGGAATTTAGTCTTTGTGTAGGACAAAAATAGCCGATACGGACTCCTAAATGCAAGTTACTGTAGTTGCTAGAACAGCGGCGAGAATGGCCGCTAACAAATGCACTTTGTAAACCAATCCTGTCACCGACTGCCCCAATATGAAGGACCACCCTAAAGACTCCTTGCATTGCTCCTGCAATGCAGTTTACTCTGTTAACACTGTTACTGTTACAGTGTATAAGTAAGTAAGTAGCCTTGCCGAGCCATGAGGCCCATAGGGCAGGAGCCTATCTCCTGTTTCTGTAGCGTGAGGCAGCTTGATGTACAAGTACACCCCCTGGACATGACGCTAGTATGTCGCAGGGACAACTGTTACACTGTTACAGTGTATAGATGTAACCAAATGGACCCGTAGAGTACATTAACACTGAGGATGATTAAACTGTGTACTACTACCCCAGTTGCCATATCATTTTTGGGGTTGGGCTTGACATGAAATATTGAGCACCACTGATACAGAAACATACGTAGGTATTTCAGAAAACTGTCAGAATTTAGTAGACGTTTTTAAAATGTCGACGTCAGGACTAAACGGGTTAAGCTGATATTAGAACCTGAAAAGCGAGACAGCAACTCCATGTGTCTGAGAAAGAGTAGCTCCTTCATTCATGTATTGATGGGTTTTCCATGTCTCGTGTTCTCTGTGTGCAGTGCTGGCAGCTGATGTCTCTGTGCGTGGCTCTCTTCCTGCCCCAGCAGCACTTCCTGTGGTACTTGAGACAATACCTGCAGAGAAATGCTGACCCAAGGTGAGCTGCTTCTTTATTCACTTCCTCTATTCCTAGAAGCTGTACTGTACATGTACATGTACATGGACATGGACATCACACACTCACCATTAATCCATTGAGACCTGGAACGCATCCATGTCACGTTAGCGTTTAACCACATTAACCATTAACCCATTTTGGGGCGGGAACCCCTTTTGGTGTTTTAAACATTATGTTATAATTTAGCTATTGAAAAATAGCAGATCTACAAGCTCATAGCGCGCCACCGAGTGGTGCGCTATGAACTTGTAGGTCTGCTATTTTTGAAAAATCGTTAAAATGTGCCTCAAATCTTTCCGAAAATTTTCATGATTTAGAAAACTTTTTTTTTTAAAATGTCGACGTCAGGCCTGAATGGGTTAATAGCTCGATTCTCCTCATTCAAAATAAAAACATGACGTTCCAGCCAGGAGGCTGTCATCATCAGATAACAAAACAGACAAAGATGTGCGGTGATTGCCGATTGGCTGGTGCATATTGGAACCCCATGAACCAATAGTTTGGGGGTGGGCACATGCAGGGAGACAGAACAGTCAATAAGCATAGACTCGTTTTGGAGTTATCAACCTTACAAATAGTATGGCTTTTATCTTCTTTGTTTATGAAAGGCAATACATATTCAACAAGCATTATACAGTACAGTATGTGCTGTTGTGATTGAAATGTAGGGTAAATCACTGTATAATTCTTTCTAAGAATTTTATAGCAAATTTTTCAGGGTTGACTGATATACATTTGCATAATTTCACATTTTGATGGATGCATTTTCATTGTATTGGATGCACTTTCATTGTATTCATAAGAGTGTGTCAATATACACAGTTAATTGACCCATAAGTCAGAGTGTACAAGTGGAACCAAATGGATCCTGTACACTCTCAGAGGTAATTAATACTCAGGATTTTACATTTATTTGTGTGTGTGTGTGTGTGTGTGTGTGTGTGTGTGTGTGTGTGTGTGTGTGTGTGTGTGTGTGTGTGTGTGTGTGTGTGTGTGTGTGTGTGTGTGTGTGTGTGTGTGTGTGTGTGTGTGTGTGTGTGTGTGTGTGCGCGCGCGCGTGCATGCGTGTGTGCGTGCGCACTTTTAGGAGTGAGGTTGGGAAGTTTGCAGTATACTGTCAGAGGTCAGTGGAGAGGACCTTACAGAATGGGGAGAGGGAGGCTAAGCCGTCTCGTATGGAGATTGTGTCCATCCTGCTCAGAAACCCATATCATCATTCCTTGCCCTTCAGTATCCCTGTTCACTTCATGAACAGCACTTACCAGGTAATACACACAGACGTACACAACCATTTACTTGACTTAATGGTACGCTAATCTGACTCGCTTAAGGCCCTTGCACCCACAGTGAAATGCATTTTTTTTATTGGACAATCAGTTTTTAATGCATCCAGAAAATCACAGAAATCTGGGTTCAGTTGAAAACATTATGCACCGTTGCAGTAGCAATTCCAGAGTAGGTGTGCAATAGGTCATAGAGAACACCTTATCTCACTCATGTTGCATTTTCAACCTAATTGACTTTCTGTATTGGCAGACAGGTGCAGGTGAACAGTGTCCTTTCTTCCATTGCAGGTGGTGGGTTTTGATGGGTCCACAACTGTGGAGGAGTTCCTCAACACTCTGAACCAGAGGGTGGGCATGAGGAAGCCTCAGCTGTCTGGGTTCGCTCTCTTCACCGACGACCCTTCTGGCAAAGACCCTGAGCACTGCCTGCAACCGTCTGCCAAGGTGAAACCTCTGCCCGGGCTCTGGACAGGGCCCCTGCCCAGTGTCCATATATGGAGCTGGCCTGTTCTGACATCATTCTGATGTCTGCATAGACTCCATATTTGAGCATGCCTGACAAAGAACTCCGTATATGGGTATAAAAGGGACAGACATAATATCTGGGTGGGGCATGCATTTCCAACTTGCATCATTCCAAGTAGGCCAGTGCCCAACGGGCACCGCTCTAGTACTGTTAATTTTCACTTCCGGTTTTTGTCTTTTCAGATAACATTTTGAAGTGCACTGTCTCTGAATTCTGATTTCATATTCCCTTTTGCTAGATCTGTGATGTAATTTCCAAGTGGGAGCAGGCCCTGAAAGAGTTGCACCCTGGGAAGTATGAGGGCACAAGAATTGTCCGTCTTACATACAAGAGCAGGTAGGATTTCTGTATTTGTATAAAATACAGAAGGTATTATTATTGGCTTATTATTGCACATATGTATCACATAAAATAATTATTATTATCTGTTTGATTGCTTGCTTGATTGATTGAATACTTTATTCTCCATTTCAGTCTCTGCTTCTGCTTAATACTGTGTGTTGTCAACCCATCTTTTCATGCAGGCTGTGTTTTCGGGCTCACGCAAAGGGAGAAACAGAACGAGAGCGCCTCCTGCTGGCTTACCAGGTGAACGATGAAGTCCACCAGGGACACTTCCCTGTGAACAAGGAGCTGGCTCTGGAGGTGGCTGCCCTCATGGTTCAGGTGGGGAAAAGTCATCTGATCTGCATACAAGCACAATGTTAATCAGTCAAATCAAATACATTTATTACCCCACACTCAAAATTAGTTTGGTCACTTTTGAGTGTGAGGTTACAGTAGCTTCCACTGTTACAGTGCGTGCGTGCGTGCGTGCGTGTGTGCAGCCGTGCCAGTGTGTGTGTGTTTCTGTTTTCTCTCATCGACAGACAGTGACATCTGTGTCCTGTGTAATTGACAGCCTTGCTCTGGACTTGAGATCAGCAAGTGTAATTTTCTTCCCTCCATTCCCAGGTTGAACATGGTGATCTGGAGCGACCGGCGACCTCCTCTCCTGCTTCTCCTCAGCCTAAATCCCAGCTGGTTCTTCTGCAGGTGCTAGAGCGCTTCTACCCCAAACGCTACAAACAGGACTGCTGTAATGAGCAGCTCAGGTAAAACACGCATTGTTCACATATATCACATTATATATATATATCACATTCTCATCCACGGGCAACTTATCTTTATTCTTTGTTGTGATATTATGTAATTATCAGAAACAATATGTAATAAAATAATTGTGACCGTGTCTCCTTCACCCTCAAAATCGTGTTGTGAGCTTGCAGATCTGCTATTTTCTCTGATGGTTGGTCCCCGGAATAGGGCGATGGGGTTCATGTGATTAAAGACTCCACTATAAACAAAATATTTTGTGTTTTAACCCCATTTCAGGGACCTTGCTGAACGTCTGGCCACTAAGTGGTCTGTGCTTCGTGGGTGCAGTGCATCTGAGTGTGTGAGAATATATCTAACTGTAGCTCGGAAGTGGCCTCTATTTGGCGCTAAACTCTTCAGTGCTAAGGTAAACGCTGAAATAGATTCCTTATCACTCCTAACCATCTTTGTTTCATTATATGCCTCATTGTGACTTGTTTTCATGGATTAAAATTCAATTCAATTAATACACTCCTTTTGTCAAATATGCAAGACATGCCTTGACTGGTTGCATGCTTGTCTAATGTCTATCATGCTGTAAAACAGGACTCGTGAGACATGATTGAAGCTTGCTAGCATGACTAACTTTCAACCTGGCTTCTCTATTTTGGGCATGTCATTAAAGGTGAATGTGGGTTTTCTTTATAGCGAATATATAGCCTATCTACTAACTCACTCGTGTGTTGGGATGTAGCGATTTGTGAGCTTGTGGGTCAGCTATCTTATATTATATATATCTTATATTCGGCATATGCCAAAGTACAGTATATACTGTAGCCTGTAGGGCTCAAGTGGTTAACTTTATTTGTGCTTCCTGTCCATAGCCGGTCCCGCCCTCTCCTGTTGAACAGAGTCAGGTGTGGCTAGCTGTCAATGAGGATGGATTGTGTGTTCTGGACTACACCATGGTAAGTCTACAGCAGGGAAACGGTTTACATCAGTGGTCAATGAGGATGGATTGTGTGTTCTGGACTACACCATGGTAAGTCTACAGGATGGATTGTGTGTTCTGGACTACACCATGGTAAGTCTACAGCAGGATGGATTGTGTGTTCTGGACTACACCATGGTAAGTCTACAGGATGGATTGTGTGTTCTGGACTACACCATGGTAAGTCTACAGATGGATTGTGTGTTCTGGACTACACCATGGTAAGTCTACAGATGGATTGTGTGTTCTGGACTACACCATGGTAAGTCTACAGATGGATTGTGTGTTCTGGACTACACCATGGTAAGTCTACTGTCAATGAGGATGGATTGTGTGTTCTGGACTACACCATGGTAAGTCTACTGTCAATGAGGATGGATTGTGTGTTCTGGACTACACCATGGTAAGTCTACAGGATGGATTGTGTGTTCTGGACTACACCATGGTAAGTCTACAGCAGGGAAACGGTTTACAAACCTTTTAATTTCAAGGACCCCCATAACTCTGAGAGTGTACCAATGGAACCAAATGGACCTGTGGATACATTTGTAGTACACAATATGTCATTTAAAATAGTATAAACTTTAACGATAACTGTAGCTGTGAACGATTTAGTTTGGAACACTTTCAGCGTGACTTTATGAACGATAGAAACACTGACAGCCAATCAAACCCACCTGAAGGACATCTGGGATGCAATCGGGCTCATGCTCACCCAGAATCACGTCAGTGAGTTATATTCTAAACGATTATTGATTAGTTATGGTTTTAGTTAACGCTATAGCTGATAGGCTAGCTGGAATTATACCCCTCAGGCAATCATCTCTAATAATAAATAATAATATTGGGTCCTCAGTCAGGTCCATGACAGAAACGTTGCCTTTTAAGGTTTTCTCTATTGAGCAAATGAAGACGACAGGCTTCTGTTTAATATATTTAAAAAAAAGTTAAGCCTCATGGATTCACAGGTTTAAAACTAAAGGTTTGGATTGCAGGCCAGGCCACAGCTGCAGAAGTTTGTTGACCCTCTGGTCTGGAATGATTTTTCTTCTGTGGTGTTTGGAAACACCAGAGCTCCACAGGAAAGCAAAAATGACCAATGACTGACTCAACGCCCTTGACCCCAAGGGACCTAGCAGTTCCAACATATAAATGTTAGCTAGAGCTCTGTAATTTTCGGCAGCTTGTTCCTTAATTTTCGTTTCTCGGTTTGGCCTCAGCCTCACTCATGTGCTCTCATGTAACGCTTATGGTAAAAGAGAAAGAAATTCACAATAAATCATTGGAAATTATGTTACGCTTCTTTGCACTCAATTTGTACCTTACACATACACACAAAAAGGACCACCAGAATAGTTTCTGACATGAATTACATGGTCTATTCTGGGTCGAGAGTAAAAACGGACTGTTCCACGTTTCATTTTTACTGTGTGTTTCACACTGAAAATCCTTTGTTTTTTAGCACACCCTGATCACGTACTCCTATCAGTCTGTCATTACCTTTGGTGGATGCCGCGAGGACTTCATGGTGGTCGTAAGCCAGCAGAGGGAGCCAGGAGTTGGGAAGAAGAGTGTGGAGAAGCTGATGTTTGCAATGGCCAAACCTAAGGTAAGCTTTCCTGTTGTACATCTGGACAAATGTTCAGGCGGAGATTGATTTGTGGACAGTCTCCGACCTTCAAATGCTGAGCCAAGTTTCCCCTTTTCTGCAACGCTAGTCCAGGTCATTATTTATCACTTGGCTAGATGATCTAAGGCATTAACAACGGAGGCGTTAAGTAAACCATGGGTTGGTGAAATCAGTTCTCAAACTGCTGAAGTGTTATGAGGGTTTTCTAATAACTGACGACGGTAAGCAAGGGAAAAGCAAACTTGAACTTTGTCTTTATTCAACCCTCATGAGATAGGATTACACTCAACTACCTTGGGCTAATGGAGAAAGCAGCTTGATCTTGTATATATTGCAGACAATCTCAAAGGGGCCTTAGCGCAGAGTCACATTACTACAGAAGGACGTGCTAATAAGGTTGAGCACTAGTTCAGTTGCATTTCTAAAGGTTTTCACATCAGCTTTGAGAGATCCTGTGTGACCAAGTGTGCATTTCCCAGCTCCCCAGAATCAAATGAAACAAATATTAATAATGGCAAAGCTATTATCCCCAATTTGATCTTACCTGTCCTTCCCCTTCCCAGATCCTGGAATTGACTTTACTCATGGCGAGCTACATCAACTACTGGACCCCGATCCTGCCGTCTTCCTCCCACCACCAGCCCCAGGGCCACTGGGATGTAGACAGTCGGCACTTCCCCTCCATGAACTACACCACCAAGGGCCCAACACTACTGTGAACTGCATAAATGACCACCTCTTAAAGGTGCACCTTAGTGGCAGTAAAACTGTTAAACCACAGGGTATGACAGGGAGAGGACTGTACTCGTTAACACTCACGGACGGTATATAAGAATGCAGCATCGTTTTACCCTCATTTTTATTTATATTTTCCAGAATCTGTGGTATGTATGAAGATTTACATTCAGAGATATTAATGCTCATTTGGACTGTATTTATTTATATACAACAAAAGGGTGATCCAACTCTGCTTTGTTTACTGTAGGTGTACATTAAGATAACTTCCTTCCTTAAAGATCGAGCCTTGGAAAAATGTTATTTAAAGGAGAACAGAGAGCCTAGGACTGGCTGCCACTTGTTGAACTTCCACTTGGCGAGAAGTCGTTTTAGTAGCAGGCCACACCTCCCTGTCAGGCCACGCCTCCCTGTCTTGCCTTTGCCCTCGCGTTCATCTATTCCAGTCTTCCAGACCTCAGCCTTTTTACTATGAAAAAGTAAAAATGTGTTGCTTTCATGCTCTTTTATACTTAATATGGAACGGGTGTGGTTGAAAATACCCCTTAGAAGTTAGCATGGCAACGTCATTATGTCATTCATTGTGATTGATCACTGGTACACGCTCCTCCATAGACTACCTGATGGAATGGGATTTGCTACTTTATACTTTGTCATATGACCATGTTTCAGCTAATAATAATTACTTATTTTGACACAGAAGTATACATAATGCTTAAGCGGTACTGTATTATCGGAAAGGGACCTGTTGAAATTCACTGATACAGCATAGTGTGCATTAACACAAATTCTGTGGCTAGTTTTTCATACTTTCCAATTAGATTGTAATTGTACATTTGAATTGTAGATGTAATCTGCATCTAATATTAATCTATTTGTATATAGTTGTCTTCATAGCATTGAAGAAAAACTGTTCCATTTTGTCATTCCCATCATAGCAACCAGACCCAGGTCAAATTGTCAGACAATTCTTAAGTAGCATTTGTTTGAACCTACTGAGTAACAATTGAGTGGGGTATCCAGTACCACATCACAACAAATCAGTTCATGTCAGCTATGTTATCAACCACAAGTATGCTACAGTACGGTCTAAACTTTTCAGCCACTCAAACTGATGGTGTGGTACTATACACCCGTTTGGCACTTAGGGGTTGTTTTTTTTTGTCTACAACCAATATGGCATTCAACTTGTGGTACATGACAACACATTTTGTGGGTTTGCAATGTTGTAATATGTATAATATCAAGAGGTGTCTAGGAAAGTTTAGTTTAGTTTTTTGTTAGTTTGCTGTAGAATAGATAAAGAATTCCTTATTCCTTTGACAACACTAACATAGCCACTCACTAAGCCACTTTAACCCTGGTGTCCAAATTTGGACAAAATTATAATAATAATTCACAATTTTCAAAAATGTATAGAAAATAGCTGATTAACAAGCTCACAATGCGGTGCATCACGATGGGTTATAGTGAGTTTGTAGATCAGCTATTTTCTAAATAATAATACAAAGTTTGTGGTTAAGGGTTAAGAGTGGGCACAGAATAGAGCTACCAAAATGTTTTGATGACTTGAAATGTTTGGATAGAACCACTGTCTTGGTCAGTTCCCTCGTAGTTATTTATTTAATTTCCAACATTTTGGGGCTTTTGCTTAAAGGTACCTTCTGTTTTCCAGAATTGTCAGTTATATTTAGAAAGTTACATGATTTTTGACCGTTTGCTTCATGTAGCAGAATAATTTAAGAGCAAACTATATTTGTTACTATGTGAAAGAGATTGTTTTGAGTGTAATGTTTGTAGCGGTGGATGTGTAATGTATGTGTGTGTGGACAATAAAATAGCTGCCACAATATTATCTTCTGCACTTGACTATATATCTTTTTCTAAACTTTTATTGATGTTTTATTTTCATCATTAGACAACCATGAGTGAACTTAAACATGGTTTCTATATCTATTTATTTTTGTATAAAATATATTTCAATCTAAATTATAATAGAATTGCATAAAGTATTTTCTAGTCTTGAGATACTGAAATATTCTTTCCTCGAGTGTAATTCACCCAGGAAACGCGGTGTTATGCAATTTAGTCTTGTGGGAAATAGAACACTTCTTTTACACTCATCATAACTTTTTTTCACTCATTACATTATAAAATTATGGATTTACACTTGACACTGGTTATATTTTATACATGGCGAATCCAGGGTGTGGGTTTGGTTTGGGGGTTGCAAGCAGATTTGACTTTCTGTCCAAACGGGTCAAAGTGGTAATGGCATTTTCCTGCCAAATTTGCGTTATAAATCATTCATTTTTATGGTTTGTCTGAAGCCCGTGTTCCGTAGCTGCTCTTTTATGAAATGAAATACTCATTATAAGCATTGATGCTGACTCTGTGCACTGCACCTCCATTGCTTGTCAAACTACCGAATAACTTCTCTAATTTTTCCATGGAGAAATGTGCCCAGCCAAAATGCTTTATGAGATTTCTAATCCACCTTCAATATTAAATAAAAGATTTCAGTGTGGCAAAAACTTTTTTTTTCCTTTTTCTGTTATTGTCAGATCACAGATATTCTTGCATTTTAGCCAGATCAGAAATAAAAAGACATGTTCACACACACACACACACACACACACACACACACACACACACACACGTAATATAAAAATATGTAACAGAACAAGGCACCAAAACAAAAACAACGGCCGAAACAAACAAATATGGAATTTAGTTCAAAATAAGCATTGGTGAGTCGAGAGTTTTTGTTGATGTAATTGTAAGGTGTGTGGATGTGTGTGCGTGCGTGCGTGCGTGCGTGCGTGCGTGCGTGCGCGCCGGTGAAGCTAGTTAACAGGCAAGTCTAATGTGATGTTAGAGTGGGCCTACATTTTTTCAAGTATGAGGTTTGTTGCTGGAGTGTAATATGTAATTTGTTCCACTGATATGTGCTCTTTGAGGAGATTTATCCATTGCTTAATGATTATTGTATTTCTAGTTTTCCAGTTTAAAAGTATAGTTTTCTTGGCGATAGTTAAGGCAATGTTTTGTTCCAAACCCTCATTTAATAGCTGACTATATTTATTTTGCAGGCTTTAGGCTTAGGGTACATGTGAAAGTGATTTTAAATCTATACGCTTATAGGGCGGTATGTGCATCATGTGCGTGCACCGTGCACGTGCGTGTTGTATTGTGTGTGTGTGTTTGTGTAAAAGAGGAACAGAAAATAGGCTATAGGCTAGTAGGCTATAGTCAGGGACGGATTAACCTCCACGAGGCCCCACCAGGTTTTTTGAGTGGTGCAACCACTCCTATAGACAGCTATGTGTGTCTCTGGCTGGCTGGCTGGCTGGCTGGCTGTGTCCGTCCCTGCCTGGCTGGCTGTGTCTGAGCACGGAAATTGCGTTTGGTTTGTTTGCACAACCAAGTGTCACTGTTGCACAGCCTAACACACACACACACACACACACACACACACACACACACACACACACACACACACACACACACACACACACACACACACACACACACACACACACACACACACACAAACAGTATATATGATGATTTGTGGTGTTATAGTACAGTACAGTGACAGTACAGTACAGTAGAGGGCCCACCTGGGGACCCCCACTAGGGGGTTTTCATGATGTTGAATCCATTCCAAGCATTCGTTTTGCAAAAAAAACACTCCTTGGGCTATAAACGGCCATAGCTACTAGCCCAAATGTGCTGACATCATCACATTTGTGATTACGGCTATGGCCTAAGGAGTGTATTTTGTGCAAAACTAATGCTTGGAATGGATTCAGCATCATGAAAACCCCCTAGTTTGACATGTCACATGCTACATAAAGGATGATGAAATTTAGATTTTTTTTTCCTTATAGGTTGTTAATGGTATGGTCAGATATTATGCCAATTATGAAAATTGCTCAACATAAGCAAGTTAGCATCCGGCAGTTTCTACATGCTGGGGACCCATACTCAACATTTCTAACATAAAACGTTGGTGTACTCAACATTTCCGGGTTCACATTCTGGCTACTAGACTATATATGCATACGCCTACTCACATAAATAAGAACAAAGTACTAAGTTAAGCAACTATGATACCATATCAATTTACGCCTTGACCTTATATAGTCTCGCGAGACAGCCTGGCGACAATTTTCCACAATCTTGAGCGCACACATCCCACTCCTAACCAGGACCACAATGGAAACAAGCAGGGTTGTTGTGGTATTTTAAGCAGAGGCTTCTTCAAGGTTAACCTGCTATCTAATATTGTTGACATGCCAGGAGGAGCCCATCAGATGAAAACAAGACCAACAATATAGCTGCAAGCAGCGATAAGACGGGGCCAAGCAATAACAAAAATCACACCTGTGTCAACTGAGCTGCTGAACAACAACTGCTCAACAACACCGTTGGCTAGCTGCAGTTATAGTTATAGTGCTCAGTTCGGCTGCTGGTGGTCTCTCTAGCACCGTTCCCATTTTGTTGCGCAATCGTCGTTGTGTTTGCCTCTCGCCGCAATGACCATTCTGGCTATATAGCCTACCCTACTGGTCCACAAGATTCGATACACCACCAAGATACCCATGTACCTGTCTAGATACTTCCTTAATGTTAACGAAGTCCACACCCACAACACCAGAGGGAGTGCAACGAACCATGTACAACCCAGATTCGGCACAAACAAGGGACTAAATTCTTTTCGCTCCTATGCCACCAAAATGTGGAACGCCCTACCAACTGTCATTAAGACATGCGAATCCCTTGACTCTTTCAAAACCGCTCTCAAAGGGCATCTACGGACGGCTGCAATTCGAAACTGGCCCCTGTAAAATCGGAATCCCTCAAACACGAACGCAAGGACAACACAAGAGACGGTCGCGGCCACACAGCCAACTCAAGGTATGGCCACTGAGCCAACTTGGGGACCCAACGCAGCTCCTCCAAGGAAAAAAAAACAAATTAACGGAGCTGAACGTGAATCCCCCCCACCGCCCACCCCTTTTTTTCCCCCTCACTGTATATGTTTCTTTTCCCTTTTTACCTCCTTTATGATGAATTCCTGTTCTGTCTATAGAAGTGTCTATTTGTACGTCTCTAAATGTTTTGATGATTTGAACATGGTGGACCCTATTGGAAACAAGTGTAATGCTTAATTGGGTCGTCCACTCACAGTTAACAGCCTTTGTATTGAGTTTGTGCTTGAAATGTACTGTAATTCTGCAAACTGTTAATAAATTCTTCAATCAATCAATCAATCAAACCCTACGTGCAGTAACTGCAGTTGCACTCTAGTCTCAACTCTCGATCTCAAATATTGTCCCCACACTATTTACGTCCCGATAGCGCCACTGCCCAGCGGTATTGCAGCTGTTCGTTCCCTAAACAGACAGACAGACAGACAGACAGACAGACAGACAGGTTCATGAGCTATGCCTGTTCAAAGTTTGCATTTTCAATTGAGTGCTATAGCGCCACCCTTTGGCCAATGGTTGTGGGCTTTGCGTCCTCACCGTTTGGCATAGCCCTCTACCATATTGCCAAGTTCCGCGAAAAACGGTTAAGCCAGAACTGCAATTTTTGGTGGAAGAATAAGGAATCACACCGTGTGAAGGGAGGGGCGCTCTTGCATCTTATCATCATACATCATCTCATTCTGGCCAATCACAATTTGCGTCCTCACTTTTCCGTCTTCACTTTTCTGTCCTCACTTATTATCCTCAATACATACTTTGCTCAGCCAAGCAAATCATCAAATCAAACCAAATCATTGCTATGGGGTGATCAGCCAATCAAATCATCGCTATTATCCACACAAACACACAAAGCTGGGCAAAGAAAAAGAAGACAAATACAATAAGCCCTTATTGCTTGGCCCCTTCAATATTGGAAGCACTGTCTGCCAGGCAAACACTTTAATACTGTAAACTGTACACATACAAATGAAAAATGGATAGTGAGTCCAAGTCAAGAGGACATGCTAAAATAGTCTCTATAGGCTGTCATAAGTAAATTATCCATAACTAATCATTAATCTATATATTGTGATTAGATCACCAATCTATCAACTTCAAGTATAGGGCTTTTTGTGTTATGCTTTTAACAATCATTGTAAAAGCATACCACTTACAAACTGTTAATAAAGTATTCAATCAATCAAAATCCGTCATGTGCCTATAGAATCATAGGGATATGGTTTGATACAGATGGCACATTACGGTTTGATAGGACCGTCTCACGCCAGTGTCACGCCATGACTTGCTAGCTGGGTAGGCCCGTAGCCTACGGGCTGATTGGGCTTAGGCCAGTTGAGCACTATTCTTACATAATAATGGTCTCCTATAATCAATTCAAACAGTATGTCTCGTCATCCTCGCAGACAGGTTTGACAGGAACAGGATACAGCTCAAAGTAAGAAAAGTTGCATGCCCATATGCCGATGGTGTAAAATGTTATAATAGAGTTTAGAATATAACCAGTTCAGCACTTTTCATAAATCCAGATACATTTCTGCAATTGGGACTTCTATGATAAAGGTAGGAGGCGTAGGCTACACATCACCATAGTAGGCCTATGCTGTTTTGAGTATTAGTAGCCTACAGCAATACACGTCTGTATTAATTGTTTTAATTATAGTGATTTCGAATAGTTTGTAAGCGTCTGACATGCTGGTCATATTAGCTCTGGTCCATCCATAGCCTTACTGCCGGCGTTGCGACGGCATTAGAGCTATGGACCAGAGCTATGGTCATATCGACCTTTGGCTTTGTCGCACTTTCCGAGCGGCCATTTAATTGGTTCCATTTCTCTGTGTGAATTTACATAATGTAGTTTGCTTGCTCTTTACAGCGCGAGTTTTGTGAAGCAGCTGTTTTGGAGTAATTGATACCATCACATCAGCTCCCTCGTTGCTACATGCAGCACCACAGACCGCAGCACTCGGAATGATATCGCTGCGACTCTTTCTACGGCGTCGAGGCAGCAACTGAACAGCGACCACCAGCTTTAATCTGTTCAAACTTTCAAAGCTAAAACAGTGACACAAGAAGACCTCACTTTAACATTGATTCAAAGAAAGACAGGGTGGGTTTTTTATTCCTTGGCAGTTTATGAACATGAATATGAACTGCGTAGTGCCAATGTTTAGATGTTTTTTGAATGTCTGCTTACAGGAAACTCATTGGAAAGTTCAACATGACAACCAAAAAACCGAGAAGTTTACTACGGGAAGCATCTCATCAGATTATTGCCGGCGGGTCCGCAGGTAAGACTTTTTGAATCCATCCTTTTTTTAAACAAGTGATAATTAAGCAATACGTTCTGAATGTAGCCTGCTCAACACAGTAACAGCATGTGTCAGTTACTACTCCGTTTCGGAATCCACCCCCGCGTTGAATTCAAGGCTAAACTAATGGCAACAATGTTCTGATGCAAATTCAGAATGTGAGTGTGTGTGAACAATCGCGGCGGCTATTATAGGCTAATAACACTCGAGCAAATTTGGAGCAATATTAATAATGATCGCCCTCGCTCCCTACCCGGAATGTGTCTGCATGTGGAACCTTCAGAAAACATTCCCCAATGTTTGGTTCCGCTTCCCCCCGTGTCCCTGTCAAGCGAAAGGGCATGAAAGTGAAGAACTGCAAAATAACAAGTCAAATATGGATATTATCACATATCCGTATTAGAATAATGAAATAGTTTAAATTAGTTTGTAAACAGCTGTGTTTTGTGTTCCTCGCACCCTTCTGGTGGGTGGAGCCACACATTACCATGTCAAAGCCAACATTTACATCTGCAGTTTCTGTTGGCTAACGGTTCCAGAGTATTATAATATTCTTCTGAATGGTTCATGCTTCAGGCGAGCTACAGGTCACCACCGCCAATAGGTTAGGGGCGGAGTATAGAAGCCATTGTTCACCTTTTCCTGACTGCTAGTAGTGTGTGGAAAAACTTCACAAACTTTGAGAGCCTTTTACTTAGATTCTTGGTTAGAGGTTTAACTACATTCATATTTACAATTTCAATTTTAGGCATTTAGCAGACGCTCTTAATCCAGAGCGATTTACAGTAGGCCTAAGTAAGAACCAGTAAGACGCCCTGAGGGCGAGAAATGAGCGAGGTCGCGTGCACGCCTGGGTGACGGCAGACTGCTGGGTGAGCGCTGGCGCTTTGGCATGGGGGGTCAGATCAACATATGGAATGAATTAATTCTGTCCTAGCCATATGTGGAGTGTGTCTTGAGTGTTTGATGACGTCAGATCAACATATGGAATGTCAGAACAGGAAGGACGGGTGAAGGGGGTATCTGGTGGGCGTGATGTCATGAGGTGTGACCATATATGGAGGCGTGATGTCACGAGGCGTGACCATATATGGAGGCGTGATGTCACAAGGAGTGACCATATATGGAGGTGTGATGTCACGAGGCGTGACCATATATGGAGGCGTGGGGTGACTAACTGACGGACGGGAGATGCAGCTTTTCATAGTAAATGCAACCTACAGTCGTCGAGGCTAGGGCTAAGGGCAGGTGCTACAGGCTAAGATAGAGTCTGAAGAGGTGGGTTTTCAGACTACGGCGGAAGATTGGGAGTGAGAGCAGTTCTGATTGCAATGGGAAGTGCATAGTGTTGGAGCCAGAATGGAGAAGAGTTTGGGACGTGTAGAGCGTTGTCTCTGCATTTTAGTGAATGTACTTCCAGCTTCCCTGCGTTGGCTGATCTGAGCGAGCGGGAGGGTTTGTAGGGTCCGATCAGACTTGCAAGATATGGGGGTGCCATACCTTTGGTTGCTTTGAAGGCCAGCATCAGAGTTCAGTTTTGTACTCAGCGGGCAGCGACCGGGAGCCAATGGAGGGAGCGGAGAAGGGGGGACATCATCATGTGATCATTTAGGTTAGTTGAAGACCAAGCGAGCTGCGGCATTCTGGATCAATTGGAGAGGCTTAAGTAAGGAGAGAGTTACAATAGTTTTGATATAACTGAAGGAGCTGGGCTGACTCCTGGGTGAGGAAGGGTCTAATTCATCAAATGTTATTTAGTGTAAACCTACAGGACTGCACATATTAAAGCATCTTCTTCAAGTAGTTTCTGGACACTAGCGGCCAGGTATTGGAGCGGTGTGCACCGCTCAAAAAATAAATCATCTTATACACGGTTAGAAAAAAAGGAGAACGTTTAGGCCTACACTGCCCTACAGTATCGAAATAAAGAGGTGGGTTTCTTTTTTACAGGGGGCAGTTTCGAATTGCAGATGCCCGTAAGTGGTCTTTGAGAGCGGATTTGGATTCACATTTCTTAGCGGCTGTTGGTAGGGCGTTCCAAATCTTTGTGGCATAGGACACAATTTAACCCCTTGTTTGAGCCGAATCTGGGTTGAACGTGGTTTGTGAAACTCCCTCTGGCGTTGTGATCGTGTACTTCGTTGACATTCAGAAAGTATTTTGACAGGTACATGGGTATTTTTGTGGTGTATCAAATCTTGGAGACAAGGCCTATTGCAAGTTGCTGTACTCTGTCGTCAACCCTAAGCCATTCCAACCTATCAAAATGAGCAGGGGTGAGTAAGTAGTAGTTAGTAGTAGTACAGTAAGTAGCCTGACTAGTTTGTTTTGGGATGTTTGGAGCCTTGATTTTAGGGCCTATGAATTACATGCATAGTCGAAGAAACCTTGTATGAATGATTGTGTGTGGGGGGCCGCACAGCGTGCGTGGCTTGCGCACACACGGAAATGTATGGGTTCCCCAAATGCATTTTGTGCTCAAACACGAAGATTTATGTACATATAATGCATTTGTGCACAGTAATAGTAAGGATAATATTCCGTTATGTCTATACAAGTATACCGTATGCTACCTTAGAATAGATGCGCATCGTACACACCTTACCTGTAACTTTCATTCGCATTCGTGGAATGGGATGTTCTGAAGCCATATAATATTATAATTCGTACATTAGTTTGTCCAGCTTTTGGTGTGTGTCCACAAACTTTGTCCTACACAAACATTAAATTCCCATTGACAATGAATGGAGAATTTTACGTCATAGTGTAAATTTTACGTCATAGTCAAATTAAACTAAGCTTCTGAAGGAGGCGGTCGCACTTTTTTTTCCTCTCTCCCTCGCTCGTGTTTTTGCCTGCTGCTGTCTGTCTCCCAGAGCGTCTCTTCTACAATGTCTCTTCGAAACCCCTGAAACTATCAAAACATGGAATTAATCATGGAATTAGTGTGCTGGTCTCTGTACGTGATAGACAACTTTTTTTCGACATGTAAATTGGGTTCTGGAGAGCCCGCTCAATGCCCTGATGGATCTTCCCCCGCAGGTTATACCCAAGACTACAAGACTTGGCGTGTAATGTGCATGGAGATTCTCAGCGTAGAAGAGGTATATCTATTTGGATTTACGGTGACAAGATGTCTGCTGATCGGGCTGTGCATTGGTTTTGTGTACCGAAGAATTGGAAAGGAGCTGGGCAGGGCACTTGGGGAGATACATCAGAAGATGGAGACGATCTTGGAACAGGTCAGCGCCCTGCAGAGAGCCATGATGGACAGAGTGCCATAACGGACAGAGAGGAGATGTAGCCATATTATATCCCTCGCTCTAAAAACGAATCTGGATTCCCCCCCATTGACAATCTCCACATGAAGAAACAGCGCAAGAAAAGAACCCTCTGCCTCCCCCCCACCTCCCTGACACCTGTTGTGTCTTCGTCTATGGGCCGTGCTCGTTTTCCACTGAACCAGCCATAATAACGCAGGACTTGAGGCAACATGACATGGCCTTCGGGAGATATGCGGGAACACACTTACACAAACACATGAGATTGAACTTTACCATCGAACTATCCCATGGACACACATGTCTCTACACACAGCCGCCTTCCACCCCCCCCCCCCGTCCCGTCCCGTCCCGTCCCGTCCTGTCAGCTGGGTTATCTTTTTTCCTCCCCCCCATGCAGCTCATCCCATAGACTATTGTTTCTAAGACTATCTCTTTCGAGAATAGAACTAGGGTGGTAGTTGCCGGGTCTAATTTGCTGCCTTTCTTGTGCAGGGGGGTTACTTTTGCAAGTTTGAAATCTTGAGGGACCTTTCCTTGTTTGCTGGAGAGGTGTATTATGTGGGTGATGATTGTAGCAATGGAGACAGCTGAGTCTCTGAGAAAGCTTTCATAATCTGTAAAAAGGTCTACTGTATATCAAGTGTTTAACGTGACTACACATAGTCCACCTGACTCCTGTTTGCCAGGTGAGAGGGAGGGGTGGAAAGTAAAGACACGTGTGAAACAGCTCCTCCCTCAGTCACAATACATTCTATTCTAAACCTATAAGAGCTGAATTGTAATTATGAGATATATACAGTATACACCCGAATTCATTCGCAATACAACTCATAATTGTGAGTTAATTAGGAAGGTGGTTGCTGGGGAGTGGAGGTTTATTATAGACATTAGCATGTGTATAACTTTAGCAGATATGGTAATGAAAGCCTGCAGTTTCAGGGTTTATCAAAGGATTGATTCGAGGAAGAGGCCAGCAGAGTACACGAAGGAATGTCGTTGATGTTATAGTGAAGTATGAACCAAAGTAAAGGGATCTGACCAATCGGACCAAACCACCTTTATTGATGAAGGTGTATCCGTAAAGCAGCTTGTGGTTAGTCAGGGGCAGCCACTTGACTTTAGCATACAGAGTGAAATGATGGGAGATTATAACCGGTAATACACCATGGTAAGCAGTGTCTAACGTGTAGTGAGGTGGAACAGGCATTTCTACATAAAACATCACCATGATCTAATACTAGTAGTAAGTAGTAAGTAGTAAGTATTTTTGCCTCAGGAGAAAAGCACAACTTGTTTCTGAAATAGAAACGCAGTGCTTTTAGTTTCTTAACCAGATATTGTGGTTATAAGACAAACATTCACCAATTATCAATTTATTGAGCTACAGTACATAACCAAACCGCCATGTGGTCTGTTCTTGGATTAATGACTCCTACTCATGACTCTGGCACTTTTGCACATAGACTACTGGGATCAGTGGGATGTACACTGGTCACTGGTATCATAATTAGAGGCTTGCTTAGGCTAACTGCTGTAAATGTTATGTTTTACTGTAGATAGATTGTATATTCTCTGTTATATCTGCTGTAGATTGACTGTACATATACTTATTCATTCTGACACTGTGTAGCTGGTTAACACTTTACAGTGTAAAGTGTGTGTGTGTAAAGTTTACACAAACAAACAAACACACGCGCGCGCACACACACACACACACACACACACACATGCAAAACTAGCCTCTTTGATACATGGATGTTTAAAAATAACTAGACAAAGTTATACTAGTATATACAGTATGTATACATAAAACTATGTTGTCAATGTATACATGTTAAAGTGTGAATGTCAAATGTTTCATGCATTTGAAAAAGTACATGGTAAAATAATAATTTAATACAAACATGATCTTCCTATTAACTTTGACAGTTCAAAATCACTGTGATTGAACATTAATAACATCACTTGTGATGACAGCACATATAAAAGCCTTTCTTTTATAGTACTACACATTAAAGAAAGGCTCTAATCTTTGATGTCATAAAAGACAAAAGCGGAGGAGTTCTACTAATGATGAGTTGGAGAATAACTTTATGGCATCATAGTGTCTATTTGAGCGATTCCATTCAAACAAACACAAACACAAGCTATTTTCACAATATTTATCTGTGGAAACGAGTCAAACTAAATGTAGCCTCGGAAACCCAGACGTTTTTATTTCCAGGGAGAAAGAATAAAAGTCTGGGGCCGAGTCAAGGGGGCAGGCAGACTTTCCAACGTTGAAGCTCTGGGTCCTAGTGGTAGGAGGAGGGACTACAGGCGGACCCGTGGATTCATGACCGGGAAACCCCGTGCAGCTGGGCTTTAACGTTGAGCGCTCGGTTGCCCTACGTCACTCAGGACCTCAAAGTTGAGGTCCTGGGAGGGACTTCCGGCAGTCTTCCGGGTGCTTCAAAACGCCACTGAGCAACTTCCACTGACATGAATAGCTGGGGGGGCGGAGCTTCGCGCCAGTTCAGTCTCTATTATATATATACTCTATGGGCCGAGTCCACTTTATAGAGTAGCGCAAACGTCCATCGCTCTCTGCTGATTTCTGATCGTCTGCACCTTTGTTGACGCACACCCGTACACAGTACACACACACACTCCTCTCACTCTGTCGCTCTAATTAATTAGTCTCATGTCGCGCAGCTGCGTCTAGATTCTCCCGGCGTATCCTGCCGGGAGCTGCCTATGCCATAGAACGCATAGGTGGACCCCAGGCTAAACTAAATATAATGGCTCCAATTCCAAGTATTTGTTTTGGGGGGTCCCAAGTTGAAACAGTAAACAAATATTATATAGATTAGATTACAGAATCATAATATCTTAAAATAAATTTATATCTATCAGAACAATATTTTTATCTAAATAATTAGTAATTTAAAAACATGTTTCTTAAAGTCTTGTCTTTGGCCTGTATTTAAGTGCTGCACACGGTCACCACAGATACATATAAATCTATGGTTATTGAAATACAGGATCTGGGTTGTAGTTACTGTCTATAAGTGAATTTGTCATATTTGAGTGGGAAAGGCAACATTGTAATTGTTTGAGTCAGAATGGCTAGCAGACAATACAGACGTGTTGAAACGTGTTGAAATGTGTTCTTGTTTGGTATAAGCACACTGTATCTTGGTTCAGTGTTTAATGCGACAGAGACGGACAGAGAATGATTAATTTGAGAATAGTGATCTGAGATAAAGCCATTGACATAAACAAACAAGTAACTTAAACAGTTTATTCATTTTCATTATGGAATCCTCAGAATGGTTCTCCTGTCATTTTAATAGGAATGAGTTTTGTGTTCAGCAATTCTGGCAATGCTGCCTGTTTTCCTGTAATGTAAGCATGACCTTGACACAAGCAGTAGCCTATACCTCCCTTATCGCTAACTAGGCTATCTCCCTGCATGCTTTCCCCCAGAGAACTACTTTACCCAAACCTTGAATGTTTAATGTATTTCTCCTTTGAGCTTGTGTCTTACAATGTTAAGTGTCTCCGACTCAGTTTGCGGCAACAATTACTAGTTCATACTCATACAGAATTCCACAACACTATCCTAGCTCCAATGCATGCACCAATCCACCCACTACTCAACCCATGCACTAATCAACCCACCACCGCCTGCCCAAACCCCATGCACGGATCCACTAGCCTGGCTAATAAGCCAGACTAATATCACACAACACTGTCGCGGTATATCAGTCTGGGCTGGCTCCACTTGGATTTCATTTCCCGGGGAACATTTTCTCTTTGACGCAATTGGTCAGAGCTACTGTCAGTCAAAAGTCTCAAGCATTGAACGTCACTGTACCAAAGCCCGCCCATATTGCATACCGTGTCCCGATTGGTCCGACCTGTTCTCGATTGTAGGAAAGAGGCGTGCTACTGAGCCTCGCCAGACCGAAATCCGCTGGTAGGCAACTTTTTTTTTGCCAACGGCTGATTCGGTCTGGTTTATTAACCAGGCTACGGATCCACAACTGCCTAGCACCATGCACCGATCCACCGCTTGTGTCTACCAGCTCTACCCTCACCCTGAATGTAACCTGTTGGGAGCACCCCATGTCAGTTACTCAACAGGCACAGGGCAGAAAATCTTGAATCTTGAAAAAATAAATCATAAAACACTTTGCCCCCAGTAGAATGACCTCAATGTTTCCCCTCACCTGCACTCGGCCTCAGTCCTCTCCAGATCCAAGTTCTCTCTGGGGTGCTGTTATTGTTGTGTGTCTTGATTCAGTGTTAACAAGGATGGAGGGAGACCAGTGTTAATTTATGTGTGACCCGGTCACAGATTTGGAGAAGGGCGGGGGGCGAGGGGGGTGTTCTGGCTGTCTGGACAAGCTGCAGTTTATTTTTTACCGTTGGAGAGACCACTGGACCAGCTCCACCTCCTTGTGTAAGGATTGGCTGTTAGGCACTATTCTTTTCTCTTGTTGGATGAAGGTTTACAGTCACAGTCCCTGTTATGTTCCTTTACTTGCAACAAGCTGAGTGCCAGAGATCAAAGTGTAAAATCACCTGTTGTTTGTGCAAGTTTGGTTGGATTGTGGTCACTGTTTTGTGTGTGTGTGTGTGTGTGTGTGTGTGTGTGTGTGTGTGTGTGTGTGTGTGTGTGGCTGCGCGCATGGATGGCTGCGCGCATGTCTTTAAATCTGAGTGTAATTGTCATGTAGTTGTACAGTGTTTTGAAGGTCATGCTTAAAAGTGAATAATCTAGTCTGTTTTTGTAGCCCTTCAGTTTCATATAATATCTGTTTGCACCACAAGGGGGAAGCAGTGACTTGATGTTTGCTAAACAGCAGTGGGTGTTTCTTGAAGCAATGACTTCTGCATGCTAATTAGTAGAATGTATTGGGATATTATTGGGCTTCCTTTTTGTATTGCGATGTATAAAAATAACAATATAGAAGGCTATGTGGCTTTGTTGTGGGATATATGAAATATACATTTAATGTCAAATACTGGAGATCACATATAGACTAGAGAAGGACACAATCAATTCTAAACGGTGCTTATTTGATGAATAAACTAATGAATACATTCAAAATATGAAAATTATTGTAAATATATATACGTTCATGCTTAAATATCCATTAATGTTACTTAATTTACATAGTAAATTGCTTGAATGTGTAGTTTTTCGTCATTCCTAACCAAATATCCTGTTTTTCAAGTCTTTGAGTAAATTGATACCTCGGTAGCAAATGGAGTGTGACGACAAGAGACAGACGGCATAGAGTATGATTGGGTTCTCTGTGTCGCACTGTCAGAACTTCATTCAAATTACACTCCAACTCTCTTGATTTAATTGGTTTTAAACAGTGAGTCTAAGATTAGGCGGGATAGAACAAATAAAGCCACTTAGCTTAAATGAAGTGAAGGAAGTAAAGAGCGAGAGAAAATCAAATAAATAAAGTCAAACAAAGCGGGGGGAACTTCATGAAGATTATTCACTGACCGAGATTCCCATTACAAACGACTGTTTCCTCTCCCAGCTTCGATTGGCTGCCACAATCAGAGCCGAATTAGACCTAATATTTATTTCCAGAAACAATTGTACATGTTTTAGTGGGGCTTTGATTGAACTCCCGGCGGACATGTTGTAGACAGATGTTTAGATGACCTCATGTTTGAAGTAATGTTGATTTTGGAAGGGGGGGGGGGGGGGGGGGCTTTGCCGACGTCTCTCTAAATCAGATCCCCCCCCTGCCTCTCCCATCCTCGCAAGCAGCCCCCAGTGCCCCCCATCCCCTACACACACACACACACACACACACGCACGCACACACACACGCGCACACAAACTTGCTCGCACGCACGCACACACACACACACACACACACACCTCATCTCATACACACATACATCTCATACACATACTGTACACGTATCTCTCTCTCTCTCTCACAAACACACATCTCATAGACAGTAGACACACACATGCGCCTACACGCACGCACGCATGCACGCGCACACACACACACACACACACACACACACACACACACACACACACACACACACACACACACACACACACACACACACACACACACACACACACACACAGGAACACACGCACACACCCTGCTAGACTGTGTGTCTCAGTCTGGGAGGGCAGGCGAAGGCACATCCCTCATATATTTAATGTGTGCTTTGGCTCAGAGGAGTCATTTACATTTTTGACAGACAGATGTCCGTGGAGTTTGTGGATGGCTTGGTTAAAATGAAGCATGCTAGTGCTGAAGGATGGCTACTTAACCGGACACATCTGTATTTGGTTCTCGGTGCTTCTCTCTCCCCATACGTGTCTCCTTTAAAACCAGAGTAAAAAAACAGCAAAGTATCTGTCAGGACAGCCGCGATGGCTGTCCTGACAGATTTTCATTACATTGATTATTAGAAGCTCATGGGTACACAGTAAAATCCTCAGTGTTAATTTAACTCTGACATTGTACAAATGAGTTAATCTGCTCAAAGTATACATAAATGAGCATGGATTTGTTTTTTTATTTTCTTCAGTGAGTGGTGACTTCTTTTTCAATACAACAGATGTCAGATATTACATTTGGAAAGGAGTTTGTTCTGCTCTTTGAAGACATTTCATGCTAGAGTGTAGCTATCGTTAGCATAACCTCCCTCCCTCATTTAATTTGAAGCGGGGAAAATAGATCTCAACAGCAAATGTTTAAAATAAAATCAACAAAACAAAACAAAACAAGATTTATTATCTCCTTCAGCTAATTACCGTTCTCAGGAAATGTGAAGGATCACAATGTCAAAGGGAATCAGTGGACTGTGACCAGGCATGAAGTGAAAAGGTAATTTATGTAGCACGGGATGCCATGCTTCCCTAAATAGATTGATACGTCCAACAGGTAGACACTTAGGCTACTAAAACGGCGATGATGGCAAAATAATAGATGGTTTGGCGTACTATTTGTGGCATCGTACTGGTTACGGGTTGACATATTTTAATAGGCTTTAAATTGCTCTCATGGCTTATACTGAAGCAGGTATAAGGCCCAATAAAAATAAGAAAAATGCCTATGGTGAGTACCACTTATAGAAAAATAGATCATTGTTATGGGGACCAGTGGGTATTCCAAGACTTATTTAGCTTAAGTTTATATGTTACACATGTTTACCTCAAATCATGCTTTACTCTAACTAAACTTAAATGGTCTGCAACTTGTGGCAATCTCGTTCTGTACTTGGCTGTCTTCCTATGCTACAAACAAACAGCATTAGGCAATGTTTAATAACAACCACACAGAGTGAAATCCTCAGTGTTAATGTATCCATTTGTACACTCAGTTGAACATAAAGTTCCACTGAGTGTACACTGAGTGAACATAAAACTTCTAAAAACAAACAGTTTAAATGTTATTTTAACCAATAGGTGTACTATGTTAATACACAATAGACCTATAACTAGCACATCTGCATGGAAACTTTCCCTACTTTTCCTTTGGGGAATTTAGTCATGACACCATGAAGATTCCATCTTGGAAGAGCAGTAGAAGTTTGCTCTCCCCCATGTGGGAGAGCAAACAGTAACTTCTACTGCCTGGGTTCAAATCTCTGGTAGGATATGAAACTTACAGATTGCAGCTTTAGCACTGAAGATTTTTGTCAGTGCATAGGAATAGCTTAATCAGCAGATTGTGCAGAGGGTAAGGCTTTGGATGAGATCTGGTTTTGTCAGGGACTGTGATGTATGACCCTCAGCCACGCTCGCGACGTTATCTTAATGACGTGATTCATGAAAACGCTTCACTTACAGAGGGGGGGATAAAGCCAAGCGTGGGAGACCGCTTTATTGTTAACCCACTGAGGGATCTTGAAACCCTTCCTGACTGGACGCCACGCCACCGTGCATGCACGTTCACGGTGCGCGCACCAGTGCACGTGTGCACTTCCAGTCTCTTTGAACCCTTCGCTCAGGCGCAGCTATACACACACACAAGACATCCATCATGTATGTAAGGTCGTTCAGCAATAATAACAATAATTATACTGTTATGGTAAGAGCGGAATCAGGAGGATAATTATGATTGTTCAACATGGGAGGCTTTTCCCTGGATCATTGCCGCCTCGTTCTGAAAGGGCAATTATTAAAACCAGGGCAACGCAGGAAGTTCACTGTGACTGCTTTGAGACTGCAGCAGTAGGGGGCATACATGGTTACTGTACACATCAATAACATAAGACCTTTTTGTGTTCACACGTTTGCGTGACTACAGATCACATGTAACATAATGCCAGAACTTTGCAAGCAACCCTACCCCCACCCTCACCTCCACCCCGCGGCAGCCACTTTATATTTGACCAGTAACCGTTCCAGTAATACTAATCTCTAATGGAAAAAGGATACTTTTAGGACCCGTGCTAAATGAGGAAGAGGACAGATGCAAAGCAAACACTGAGATCATTCACAAATTCCATGGCAATAGAAAAGTGAAGGCATACATAGAACAGCACATGGCAACAATAATATAACTGGGAAGGAAATCAGCTAAACAAGCTATGCTTAATTGAGCACTTAGACTAAGTAGTCAAGGGGCAAAGAGAGAGTGACCTTTGTTAGAAAATGAAAGTTTACAGTTGTTGGACTGGACTTTATGCATGAGCGCACTTTAAAATCCTCAGTGTTAATCTGTAGTGTACAAATGGATTCAAATCTTCAGAGTAAAATTTACACTAAAGATTTTGTGTG
Organism: Electrona antarctica; assembly: GCF_951216825.1. Classification (NCBI taxonomy): domain Eukaryota; kingdom Metazoa; phylum Chordata; class Actinopteri; order Myctophiformes; family Myctophidae; genus Electrona; species Electrona antarctica. The sequence continues at coordinate 22,473,619 of NC_136799.1, read as the reverse complement.
TGTGTGTGTGTGTGTGTGTGTGTGTGTGTGTGTGTGTGTGTGTGTGTGTGTGTGTGTGTGTGTGTGTGTGCACGCACTCTGTGCATATTTGTGTCAATGTGTATTGTGTATGCATGTCTTCCATGCACAACTGGGTTTTGTTTTCTTGCCAGGAAAAAAATGCTGTGTGTGTGTGTGTGTGTGTGTGTGTGTGTGTGTGTGTGTGTGTGTGTGTGTGTGTGTGTGTGTGTGTGTGTGTGTGTGTGTGTGTGTGTGTGTGTGTGTGTGTGTGTGTGTGTGTGTGTGTGTGTGTGTGTGTGTACATGCATAATGTGTGTAAACTCCCACATTGCTATAGTTTTGAGTCCAGCTCTGTGTTTATGAACCTCCTAATTAAGTTACAATAGAAACTGGACCTTTGACTGGATGGCCACTGTCTAGAAGCTCAGTTTATTATTTTGTTTGTTTGTTTGTTTGTCCATCAGATGACTAAGGCCTCATTCACACCTATAAAACACCTGTCTTGTGTCTTGTCCGTGTTTAACAGCCGCCCCAATGCATTTCCAATGGAAGTCACATGGTTTGACCAAACATTTTTGTTTGATGGCTGTATTCTGCCCCCTCCCCCCCATCAAACAAAAATGTTTGGTCAAACCATGTGACTTCCATTGGAAATGCATTGGGGCGGCCATTAAACACGGACAAGACACGGACAAGACAGGTGTCTTTTAGGTGTGAATGAGGCCTCAAGGGTACTGGCATGTCCCCTGCCTGTCCTCTGCTGCCTTGTTCTTCATCAACATTGACATGTTAAAGTGTTAAAGACCCAAATATGGGGGGGGGGGGGCATTTAACCTCCTGCCCTCGCATGTAGCTACGCTTGCTGGTACACAGTAAAATCCTCAGTGTGACTTTAACTCAGAGTGTATAAAATGGAACCAAATGGACCTGTGTAAAGGGAGTATCTTCATTTGGTTCCATCTCTGCAGTCTGCATGCTCTCTGTGTTACAAATGGAATCAAATTAATCAAGCATTTTATTGTATGGTGGAAGGTGAGTCACATGGTCCAGCAGCAGCTGTGGTACACATGAACTACTGTACGGTCTCCTAATGGTGATTCTTCAGGCTCACCGCTTTCTGATCCGTTGTTTAATAGTTTTCACTGCGTTCCCTAGAAAATCTCCCAAAAGTCAAGGCCAAGTCAAACCTCATGTTATTTCAACTGAATTTGATACATGATTCAAGAGTTCAGATAATTACAAACCCTGCCGTGCTTCTGCTGTAAGCGCTGAAATATAAATAAACATAATAAGCACTGTCAAAAAAACAAAAACAACACAAAAAAACATCGGACTTCGAACCTAAAAACCCTGAATTACATGTCAGCTTCCATATGTGTGTCTGTGTCTATGTCCGTGTACTCTGCCTTTGCCTGCTTATGTGTGTGTGCAATGTGCATGCACACATCAACATGCATGTGTGCCGGTGTGTCTGCCTTGTGATTCTCTGGATGAGCTGGAAGCTTATAACACAGGTTTTTACAGTAAGCTCCAGCCAAAAGCTGTAATTCTGTCTTCCCTTTTAGCTCTCCCTATAGCAGAGAGAGGCAGACATGCTGCCGCACCCCCTTGGGCTAACTCTATCAAGATGAACAACATTGGGGCCGTGCAGTAATCATAATGTGATTTGTTGTGCTCTTGGGCCAATTTGTGTCCTTACTGGAGGAAATATCCCAAGCTTGGTGGCCCAAACAAGAATGTCTTGGGACTGAGCTTTATTTAGGGAAGCGCAGATTCATAGACACTTTATGAATCATTTCTAATCTGGAGTTGCTGACATGCTTTTTGGAGGAGGACATTGGCAGAGGGAGAAGCAAAATATGATAATGAGAAACAAAAGCGAAGAGAGGGTCTTGTTTGGAATGTGTTTACTGTTTTCATTATCCTTGTGAAAGCGGAGAGTCCTGCAGTGAAATCAAAGCAGACGCAAATGTCACAATCATGCAAGTGCACATAAAGGACAGCGATAGATATGCAACAATTCTGTTTATTGTGTTTGAAATAGGAGCAATTATGCACTGGAACAAAGATATGAAATAAGTTGTTGGGTCATGGAAAAGCACAGTTTGTGGTTTCTCGTACTGTCCCTAGTTCTCATGCATTCTTGTGCAGGGCTGCAACCCTGACGAGAAGGAGAGAAAAAACTTGTACCTACAGTATACTGTATGTACTACATGTGTCTGGTTTTGATTTCTGATGAAAGTCATGATTGGAGTCAAACATCTGTGTGTATGGTTAGTGAAAAAATACAAGGCCTATTCGAGCAAAAGTATGGTCTTGATTTTGGCATCAATTTGCTGCACAGGTATTTAATGAGGATCAAAATGTTTTGCCCTCAGCACACAATCTGATCCAAATCATTTTCATGAATATGGTAACTTGGTTTAGACTGACTAGATGGCGGAAGAGAGCCAAAGTCATGTTTAATGCTTCTCCTCTGTAAATCTCTGCAAATCTTTGACATGCTATAATCTAATCTGACTTCAGCAATGTTGAACAATTGGCCATATTATTTAAAATATCCACAAGTGCATTCTCAATTTTTAAAGGAAAAAGAACCTAAGGAAAGGAGAATTTACTCTGCATTTTGTGCAGAGTAAACACAAACATTAAATGCCATTGACAATGAAAGGAGAATTTACGTCATATGTGTCAAATCGGCTAATGAGGTACGATGATAAGAGCGCCCCTCACTTCACACGGGTGTGATTCTTTTTTTGTATTATCCATTACCACACAGCCATAGTCTAATCTCCTCTGGCAATTGCTTAATTTTGATTTCATCATCATCATATCATAATCGCTACACAGTTCCCATTGCCACTCTCTGCAAAGTGTGCTAATGTGCATACTAGCCAGCTGACTTCATGGTTTGGTGAATATAGTAGCTAGATAGATCATGATGTGGTATCAAATCTAGTGACAGGTATACAGAGGGGGGTAGGTTAGCCTAGACATACAGCTATCAAAACATGAGATACTTTGGAATAATATTTTCCACATCTGTGTTTACTTTTATTCAACCTCAGACTAGAAGACGGTCATAGTGTTAATATCCAAAAATTCACGCAGTCTCAAAAATGTTCTCTGAAGGCCTTCCAGCTTCTCATCCAATAGGCCTACATGGATGCTTGCTAGGAGTTGTTTTTCCCCCTGGTCAAGGGATCCAAAACATGACTCAGATTATGACGCAGACTGTAATTTTTTCGACAGCCCGCCTTACTGTAAAACAAGAGTTCACACAGGGATGCGTTTTAGTAGAACGTGGACCACACAGAGCGTGCTCGTCCAGCAGCTTGGTGCCGTTTGAAGCATGGTCCAGTGGGAGAGGAGAGAGTAGCCGCCCACAGTTGGGGGGCGGTGGGATGAAAGCCTAACGACAACCGTGTCGCTTGCCAAAAAGAACCGATCTGCAAGTTTACAACGTGTTGGGATGCAACGTGTTTTTAGCTTGTAGATCCGTTCTTTTTGGCAAGCGGCACTCTTGGGCGATGGAGTACAAATTAAAAGCTGAAGAAAGGTTAAGTTATCAGCATTTTGACAGCACAAGCACGGCGCAACTCAGTTGGGCAGTTCTGTGATCAGAGGGCCTCTCTGACAGATGCTTTCTCGATAAGCATCCCCCCCGGAAGGCTCAGCGGGCGGAACACACAGGCGGGCCTGGGCCGTTAGGATAGCGAGGGGGTCTTCCTGAGACCGAGCATTGATGTTAATGTCTTCAAAAGGAGGAAAATGTGAGTTCAACAATAACTGTAGCAGACCGTATTGCTCCTTCATGGGCTGGCTCAAGTGTCCCCCAGGAGCCCCTCATGTACATATTAGAGCAGGTGATATTTTTCACCTAAATACTGGGTGGTTTGACTTTTATTTTTTCTCTCTTTTTATTTTTTTTGCCTGGTTGAATGGATGTGGTGTGTAACAGTCAGAGGGACTGAAAAATAAAAATCCTCTCTCGACGATACCGCACAAGAAGAAATCTTGGTAGTAGCTCCATTGGTGTTCTGCTCTTTTCCTGAATTGCAGTGCTCCTGGGTGTGTTTCATAATGCTAGTTGGACCGGAGCAGCCTGAATGGATGGCCCCCAAGGGGGGATTCTGCACTCTCCACCAATCTATCAGTCCCCCTAGCCAGGCCAACGCACAGTGGCCTCTGCTGCACTGACCCCATCATATTCACAATTTATTTAAAATGGATGGTGAGACTGGTTTTTGTTTGTTTGTTTTCTTTTCTTTAAGGGAAATGTGATCATATGCAGGCCATTGCTGTTTCGCAGATGTTGTTTTATTGTGATTACCAGAGGAAATGTTTTGTTAGTGCTGACATATTTTTCTCTTTCTGGTTATTTTTGCTGTAGTTTCTCAGTCATTTTGGGTGCTCTTGGATAAACAAGAAAATGTAATGGTCAGTTGCCTGGACCACCAGCTTTTAGCATACTTTTAGGATGATACTCTTTTCCGCATTCCGCACTCATAGTCAATTCATATCAACATAATAAATACATTATAATAACTATGATACAAATTATATGCATATTTGCAAAAAAAACCAAAAGAAAATCTGCATAATATAATAATTCTGTGGGTTTTTGGTTTTTCCTAAGTGGAAGGGAGACAAGGTAATTACCCTTGGGGCAATTAGAGAAAGGAGCCGAGGGAGCTGCAAAGTCATTTTCTAACCCAAACATCCTGCCTGGTCCATGGGCCAGAGTGGCCCAGCAGCCTCCTGGAAGGCCGCTGGCTGGCTGGCTGGCTCACAGGGAGCCGGTTGCAGGGGAAGCAGATCAGGGTTTGTTTTCTTTCTCTGGAGGCATGCCTCTGAAAGCTCTGCCAGATGAACGGCACCTGAAATGTGCAGCCCTTTTATCGTCGGTAGAGGGAGTGACTTGCTGCACTGCACCCAGCCAGGAGAGCTTGTTGTGTGTACACATCTAGCTATCCGGCAGCTTTCTGTACTCTCTTACAAGGGGGAAGGCCCGTGATAGGCCTGTGTAAGTCAAGTTACGTGGTGAAATATGCCTGAAATGAACAGTAGCTGGGGAGGGGATGTGGGGTCAATAGGCTTACAGTTTGTACCAAGGTTACACCATATGCTTTCTGTTATTGTCTATTGTAATTTAGAAGAAAATTCTACTCTTGCAATATTGTATTTATTCCTTTCTCAGAAGAATACAATTTCCATGGTATGTGACCGGTAATCTTGGCTACAAATGTAAAAGCTCACAAAACGCTTCCTTGACATGTGACTGCTAAACTCCAACTTTTCAATGGCTTGAATCCTATCATCCCCATTATAATCATAATTGGAGAACATTCCGCGAAAATAGCAGATACGATAAAATAGCAATAAGACTCATTGTGAGCATGTAGATTTGCAGACCCCTGTGTGACCCCGGTCAGCAAAGTGTAAGTGGTTAAGGCCTGAGACTATTGAGTAGTTGACACTACTGTAGTTATCTGCACTCTTTGGCTTTTGTTCTAGACTAGAGATATTAGACACTTGAAAAATTCCTCTGCTACCTTCAAACATTAGAAATACACAAAATAAAAGCGGAAATTACAAATACACAGGCAGACTGGCTTCTTATTATTATATGCAAATATTACATTATTATTGCATCATCAATATATAATCTAAATAACGCTACCAATTATATCATGCATCATTCACTAGTGTTTACTGTTTACACATGTGAGCAACATTTGTGTAATATACTATTTTATATTATGATACTGTGTAATAAATTCCCTGCCTAATTCTTTATTTGGATGTGATACCCACATAATGTATACAATATACAAATATTATGGTAGTGTGGTATGGTTGTTAATGTTATGCCATTTACATTCTTATTTATATCAAAGATGCCACATCCATGCATACTGTATGCACAGAAAGGTTACAGTTCAAGTAACTGAAGGAAATAGTGCATGTGGTTGCTTGTATATGCTATTATACTGCTACTGGGTTTGAGTTTAGAGGGTGTGGGGACCAGGTGTGTAGACTGTCTGTAACAACCTGTCTTTTTGGCCGCCAGTGTGTGTTGTCTTTCAGTCTACACATGGGAATCTTTAGTTTGCTACAGAGAGATTATCTGACCTGAAATGGATTCCAAAGGCTCCATATAAAGTATTCCAACAGTTATTTGGATACGAAAGGAAATAAAAATGTTTGTCAACATTGTGGAACCAACATCGTTGTGAGAGAGACAGACCAACAGACAGACAGATATAGAGGGTTGTGACAGAAAAAGAAAATTAGCATTCTGGAGAAATTGAAAGGTGAAGAGGAGCTTTAAGTTGGCTGTCCGACTCTGCGTCTGGTCTAGTAGTTGATATTAGAAACATTCCACCGGCTGTGGTGTCAGAGTACCAACAGTACGGGCCAAGGACCGGCTGTGGTGTCAGAGTACCAACAGTACGGGCCAAGGAGAAGGCTGTGGTGTCAGAGTACCAACAGTACGGGCCAAGGAGAAGGCTGTGGTGTCAGAGTACCAACAGTACAGTACGGGCCAAGGAGAAGTCCAGAAGCCTAACGGCTTGTGAGTGAGACGCGTCAGGAAATAGACGGGGTGGAAAGCTCTGTAAAAAAAAAAAAGCCTACTTGAAAAATCTAGCTTTGTGGGAAAGCTAAAAAGGAGGGAGACAGGCGTTTGGCGTGTTGATGAAACAAGCTCTGGTCCATCTAAAGCGACTAGTGGGCTGACTGGATGACAAAAGTAATCCATTTATTAGTCCTTCCAAAAATAACCCCTCCCTCCTTTCCATCTTTAATTCACATTGCACGGTTCTTAGTGCAATTTCTCCCATGAAAAGTCAGAGGTGTGTGTGTGTGTGTGTGTGTGTGTGTGTGTGTGTGTGTGTGTGTGTGTGTGTGTGTGTGTGTGTGTGTGTGTGTGTGTGTGTGTGTGTGTGTGTGTGTGTGTGAGTGTGAGAGAGAGAGAGAGAACGAGCTCATATTTGCATTCAAGACTGAATGAGAATTAGTCTTGGCTCCATGCCAGGAATCCCTAATGAGCAAACATTGGATGACATCATTTTGGGGGGGTTTGGAGGGAATTAGCTTGATTAGAGCAGCCCTCCACTCTCACCTTGGCCAGGCATCCAACTCCTCTGCAATCTCCCTGTCAAAATCTCCACTTTGGTTTTCAGGAGACTTTTTTCCTTCTTTTTTCATTCCTCTACTTGTGGCGTATTTAATGTGGAATAAATACACTTGAAGAGGGAAGAAAAATGAGCAGCGGTGCTGACATTTCGTTTAGCTCAATTTTGTTATTTTGTTGAACATTTCTAGCTGTTAAAAGATGGAGTTGGGGGGGGGGGGCTCTGCATGAGAGCAAAGGTTTATTTGTCACTGTGAGTTTGCACAGTTCCTTTGCTGGGACGAGTGAGGCTTGCCATCGGTCCTCTAACAACAACAAGCCTCGCCTGCCAAACTTCCTAGATAATTAGTGAAGCATTTCACACGCTGCATAACATCAAATATGAAACGGAAAATTTACAAATTAACCATGGTTACCAATTAGGTGTAGGGGGTGGTGGTGGAGTTTTTCATGGAAGAAGTGTTGTTGATGTTTCAGCACATGATCAGTCTGAAACAAGCCTACTGTATCACCTGAGTTCAGTTTGCAACAATCTGTGTGTGTGTGTGTGTGTGTGTGTGTGTGTGTGTGTGTGTGTGTGTGTGTGTGTGCGTGTGCGTGTGCGCGTGCGTGTGGAGGGCACATTTTGTTACGAGACATATTTATTCCAAATTCATTAGTTAATTCACTTAAGTTTGTTTATAAGTCAGGCCTCATAACTGATTGTAAGAACTGAGATAAGTGCGAAAAGAATGCGTTTGAATGTGTTTTAATCGTGATTTAATGCAGTCACTTGTCTTGAGCGTGATCATCAGACACAGTGTATGTTTTACATTCTGTTTCAGCATTTCCTGGGTGTGTGAGAGGCAGTTAAGTGAAAACTTAAATGTGATCAAACAATGTTTGGTTTTTCTAAATGTTGATTATTTAACTTGCTCTTTGTTTAGTCTCTGCCCACTTTAGAATGCCAGTCAATTCACATTGTCATTAATTACACATTCGCCATGATTGTTTTTGCTCAAGAAAGACAAAATGGGCACTTTACCAGGCAACACACAGTGATTCCCAAGCTTAAAGGATAATTGCACTTTCTTTCTGTGATTTCTTTTTCTGACGTGCTCTATGGATTTGGTATATAGTGCTGCGTGCATGGGTTGACTCTGTGGTAATAGCCAGGTGACTCATTGATTCCTAATGCAAATAAGTAGGAGGGACAAAGGACTTCTTCACTCAAATTTTGGGCAAAATTGTCCTCGGTTTGATTGATTGGTTGATTGTTATAATGCTTTAGCGTACAGTGTAGTGATGACCAGGATTTGTCTGTATAGCAACTTCTACACTACTTGCTCAATGACATCTGCACATCAAACGACAACAGACATAACAAAATCTTGAAAATAGACACTTTCAACCCCAATCTCTCTCTCTCTTGCTCTCTGTCTCTCTAATTATGTCTCTGTATCTCTCGGTCTCTCTTGCTCTCACACAGACATGCACGCATACGCGCGGCCGGTCATGCACGCATACACAGGCTTACGCACGCATATGCATGCACGCACACATGCATGCATGCACAGACAGACACCTTGATCCTACACACCTCATCACACCACACCCCATCCAGTCACACTCCCAGCCCCCTGACCCAGTGCGGTGGTCGGGGGTGGGGGAAACTGTCACTGTGTCCACCGCGGCAGTCTGGGGAGTTGAACTTGACTGAAACATATGTCTTCAATTTTAATAGCCCTCCTCTCCCCCCAGATGGCCTGGAGGGTGGTGGCGGGGTTGGGGGCGGGGGAGGGGGGTTGGGGCTTGCCTGAGAAGCTGCGTTTCATGTAAGAATAATTTGCGCTAAGTAGCTGGGCGATCTGTTTGTTACGCTAGAGCTGACAGTTTGTTTATGTTTCTTGAGGAGTATGATGGATGGGGCGGGAGTTGATGCTAATTAGCCTAAATTGTCGCGAAGAATGCCGAGGGTCTGCGCCGCGCCGTGCCGTAACGTAGCGCGCCGCCCAGGCCAGTTTCCATTGTTCCCGTCTCTTCGCACTCTGGGCGTAATCGAATGGAGCTTGGGCCCATTCATCATGGCGGCGAGCGTCAGCAGGAAGTGAAACGAGTGAACCTGAACGCGGTGAAGGGGAGGGGCGATGAGGGTGACCGCGTGGTGGAGCTGACCAGCGGTGGGTGACGGAGGGATGTCACTCTCTCTTTCCACCTCGGGCCAATCAGGACAGACACAACCTGGTACCAACGGGCCATGAAATTATTGTTTACTCAAGATTCTTGACCAGGGAAGATTAGCAGTTCCTAAACGCCTCCTCCACCGCAGTCTGACAGGCATGGTCAGCGGCAGTGGCTCAGCCATCAGGGAGAGGGTCACCACTCATCACATCAGCACATCAGCTAAGTCTAGGAACTTGCCTCTTAAAAGGGGAACACAACTCAGATTGTACCATCCAAAGATTGTGAACACAAATAAATGTGTCTCGCAAAGGCAGAAACCAGAGAACTATGACTGTCAAGTCTGGAGTTCCACTATAGACACTGACTGAGAGTGAGGTTCCCATTTAACTTTCTCATGATATTGGATGTTGCAGAGGATTCTTGTGGAAGCCAAAGTAGCGCGTAATTGGTCAATCTTTGCCCCACGGAAGATTTGTTAGAGGAGACTTTTTTCATCTCGCATCATGTCTCAGAGCATAGAGGCTTCAGGGCGTAGCTAGCTGGCCAATTGACGGTGTCAAAACCCATAACATTCATGTAAAACGTTGAAAGTTGTTTTAAAGCCAAGGCTTAACCTTTATGCAATCACTTTCAAGGATGTTGTGAAATTATTTCCCCAGACATTGCATGGATCTAGTGAAAACCCAACATGCATCTCGTCATGCAGACATGGCTTGTTGCATCCCATCTCCAGGAGTGGAACTAGTTACTGTAGATTACACTCACTGCTTTGGAGAGTGTCAGTGACCTGGAGGGGGATTGGTACCCTGCTTGTTTTGAACACAAGTACTCTTGCTTCTCCTTCAGTAGGATAACTTGGTACGCTTTCCACCTCTGCCCTTCCCTGCCTACACAGTAAAGTCCTACTATGTGTAATTGTGTATAGTGTATAAATGTAAGCAAATGGACCCATACTACTATCACAGTTAATTTTACATTGCTTGATTTTAGGGCATTTATACACAGAATAATCTATTCAAAAATGTGAAATACTTGCCGGCAAATTCGCATCAAACTATTCATTCATAATTAGCCCTTCGCTAAGTCCCTCCCCAACCCGTCCTTGTCCAATAGGCACGTTAGCAGAGAGGAGACATGGCAAGCTGTCCTTCTCACCCATTGAGATGCATGTTAAATGATGGGATTTCTCCATATAAATAATCGATCATTTCAGTAGCAAGATACAAAAACAATGCGTCATAGACCGTGATAAACCGACCCCATATTTGCATTCTGGGCCATGATTGGTGTTCCACAACTTCTGGGGCAGCGCGATCCGAACACAACCGAGCAAGGCCTGACACTGCCGCTGGCCCCTCCAATGCCTGGCTTTGTGTGTTCCGCCCATGACATCATGTGTGGCCAAGTCTATGGAGTTTGTATGACGAATTTTCTTCCGTACATCAGAGTCAATGGCAAAGGACATAAGTGGGTGAATTGACTTCATCATCATATAATATGATGATGATCCTCATGATAAAAGGCACGAGTGTGATTTAGTTTTATAATATATTTTATAATATATTCACGTTCCATCCATGTGAGTGTACAGTACATGACACAAACAAGTTTTAAATCAGAAATAAAACGTAGCCACCTCTACCGTGTGGTGCTGCTGCTACAGTCCTGTCCCTCCACTCAGTGTCGCTCACCCTAATTAGTTTTTGCCGCTTTTACCCCCTCGTTTATTTGTTCTCATTTGCTGTTTTTCCTGCAACAGGAACCTCTGGAAAAGAAGTGAGGAAATCACTTAAACAAATACTCAGGCCTGCTGTTAGACCCGTGCCAGGGCCCAGGCCGCACCGAGACACTCGCCTTGAGTCTGTTAGACCCGTGCCAGGGCCCAGGCCGCACCGAGACACTCTGCTGTTAGACCCGTGCCAGGGCCCAGGCCGCACCGAGACACTGTTAGACCCGTGCCAGGGCCCAGGCCGCACCGAGACACTCGCCTCGAGTCTTGACCAGTGCACCGTGCTCATGCTCATTCATAAATACACACACATACACACACATGTGCATTGTCCAAACATACACACGCATGTGAACAGAGATGAACACAAACGTGTGTGTGTGTGTGTACACAGTCACACACACACACGCGCATGCACACGCACGCACACATGCACATGCGTGCATACACACACGTACACAAATATACAATTAAACGAACTAGAGCGGGGCCCGTGGGGCCTCTACAGCAGGGCCCGTTGGGCACTGGCCTACTTGGAACGATGCAAGTTGGAAATGAATGCCCCACCCAGATATTATGTCTGTGTCCCTTACTCCCTTTTTTGCTCATATATGGAGTTCTTTGTCAGGCATGCCCAAATATGGAGTCTATGCCGACGACTCAGAATGATGTCAGAACAGGCCAGCTCCATATATGGATCCTGGGCAGGGGCCCTGTCCAGAGCCCGGGCAGAGGCCTTTTTTGGGCGGTTCTGGACAACCATGGGTCCGACCGACTCGACACTGGCCACTGCACGCCCTGTGGTGGTGTGGAACGTGTGTGTCGAATTTGAAGTCGGTGGGGCGAACGGTTCTCGAGTTACGTTCATTAGACACAGACAGACAGACACTTGGTGCATTTATACAGTAGATAGAGAGAGAGATGGCACATACGTCGGTCATTGGCGCAAATGCACACATAAATGATTCAGGAGATCTCAACAGTCTATGGCCACAAAGATTGGTCCTGCAACGGTGCCAAGCAAACATGTTGGTATCCCACACGGGACCCCCATGCCTGCCATACATCATAACCGCCTTCTGTTACGACAGCCACAGCGCCTGGTGTGTCGCACCGCGTCTGACAACAATACAACACGATTGACCCTCGCACTCTGCTCTCCCGAAGCAGCCCGACCTTATTTGCTACACCACCGCCGCATTTAGCCCCACTCGCACTGGAAACAAAGCCGACACGCCATCTGCAAGTCATTAACCCCTGAACACGTACAATACAACGATGGCGTAAACAAAATGGCATTGCCATAATCCCTATGAGCGGGATGTGTTAAGTCCCGGCTAACAGAGAACAGAGCAAGGCCAAGCTGAGTGGACCCAACACATGTTCAGCTTCACACGGGCACACTTCTTTTGACATGGATTTTTCCACACACACACACACACACACACACACACACACACACACACACACACACACACACTCACACTCACACTCTCGCTCTCCATGAGTTACCATTTGGAGTACGCCTGCACCTTTGCCTGCAACAATGTATAGGTTCAGTTTCTGCACAAGAAAAAGCTTTATCAACTAGATGAGAAGTTTGTTATTACTATTATTTGTAAATGGCTGATTAAAGTCTTATCATTGGTGGACAAAAATATCAAAACTACATACAGATACAGTGATGTAAATAGGTTTTCAATGTAATGAGTCCCGGGATGCAGGGCTGGTCTTTTAGATGAGTCCCAGCTCCCAGGGACATTGTATGAGTCCCACTTCAATGACGTTTTAGCAGTCATATTTTGCCATTTTTACAAATTGCAGCATTTAACTCGCATTTAATTTGATATGGTTACTTATAATGTCGTTATATTCATGTAGAAAACAGAAGAAGAAATGATTATTATAACTAAAGCTAGCAAGATAAACTAGAATAAAAAACAGTAGTACAGTAGTGCATCCTGTGGATGCAGAGGTCATTGTTTTATTGCGTCCCTTAACTATAAACTGCGTTTTGGGATGCAAAATGCACCCTATTTTAATCTCTGCAGATACAGTAGGCTATATGTACAGTACATGAACCTCACATTCAGTGCAAGTTCAATACTCGACACGTGTCTAAATGCATTCAACTTTAAATCACCGCGGTAGGATGTGGAGTTGGCGGCCGGGGGGGGGGGGGGGGGGGGGGGGGGGACGATAGAGAGAGAGGAAGTGAGTTAGCCTTGGATGGGCAAGAGTGAAACCTGAGCATGATTGAGTTATGGGGGAAAGGAGACCAGAGCCCTGCGGCTGCCAGTCTGCTACAGTGTTGTATACATGGTGCTCTTGTCATGCTAACCCCTGTTAGCAAGGGGGCGAGGCTGTGATGGAGCTATCGGGCCCCTCCTGGTCCTGAAAACGTCTTGTCATCTCTTGTATATACACAAGTAGGTAGCGTTGGTCTGTGTGTATGCTTGTGCGGTGCCAGCGACATCACTCCGGAGCCCTCTGGGACGCCCCCCACCCCCCTTTGCGCCATCGCGTTGCACGGCTTCCCTTTCCCCTCTCTGTGGAAATATGATGTCTGTGTCCTCGCATAATTGCCTAAAGATGGAGGCTGTAGACGCACTGTAGGAAATGTGTTCTTCTTCGGAGGGTTAAAAGATGACCTTTCTTGTGGGCTTCATCCTCACCTGCTTTTCAAATGGTGTGTAACGTGGTTGAAAGTGGGGAATAGATGAGGAGCTTTGGAGGGGCATTAAAGTGCCCCCATAAACACAAGCCCCTCGCTATTAAAAGGATTTCCCCTAATGTAATTTTTGTGACCACAGGGAACCTAAGAGACCTAGTTCTTATTTCCCATTTCTTTCCTTTTTTTTTCTCCAATTCTTTTTTTTTACTCATCCCATCTTGCACAGCATGTGAGGTGCCGTTTAAACTGTGGGAAAAAAATGGCCCGAACAGAATGTGGTACAGAGCCCCTTGCTCTGCGACTGCACCAGCACTAAGCAAAAGCAGATGTTATAAAGTTTACAGAAATCAGAACATTATTTTCCTGTTTCCATTGCATTCTTCTAAACACTTAGTGAACAAGCTTTGAAGTCACCCAAGAAATCTAGTCTGCGGGAGAAACGATAGGATCTCCTGGAGCAATGAAGCCAAGGGGATGTGTGTGTGTGTGTGTGTGTGTGTGTGTGTGTGTGTGTGTGTGTGTGTGTGTGTGTGTGTGTGTGTGTGTGTGTGTGTGTGTGTGTGTGTGCGTGTGCGTGGAGGAGGAGGAGCTGCAGGGAAAGGAGGAAAGTGAAGAAGGAAGGGGAGGAGTTAGAGAAGTGGAGTCGTCGGTTCTCTCCAATCCGCCTGTCAGATGATCCCACCAGGTTGAATCACCTAATTGGGATTTGTTCGCGGATCGTCGGAGCTCTCCAGAAACCTGTCCGCTGTTCTGATGGGATCTATGGGTTGCTGTGGAGATAAGCGGTGCTGTTTAGGCAGGTCTGCTGTGGGTCTTGATCACGGCAGCAGATATATAACTTCTGACCGTGTCAGATATTCTCACCACAGGGCGGTGGGGGAGGAGGGCTGCCAGGAGCCCACATCAGGTCCCCGTTAGGCCCGGGCTCTTTTATGATACGCTGAACACTTTTATACCGCATGAGTGATGTGCATGCCTGGCAGGCATGTACTGTACTGTGTGTGGAGGCCATCGTGGTCACACCCCCCCCCCCCACTACCCCCCCCCCCCTCCCAATTCAATAACCACCACCACCACAACCATCATGATGCACTCATCCTTTTATCTATCCCCTGCATTATTCTATGTCTGTATAGTTCAAAATTCTAGGACACGTAGGTAGGTGAAGGCAATCAACGTCCTGGTCTGCCATCCCATCATTTCACTAAATGCCAAGTCTTGTCAATGTGAGCACAGTGAGTAAGTAACATGTTCTTCACTGATGTAGACACCAAGACAGATTCCTGTAAAGCCAGCTATTGGACTTGACCAATAAAGCGGTTCTGATTCTTATTAGTGGACTTTGCAGCCTACTCTTTCTTACTTTTTCCCCCCCTTAACATCTATCAGGTGTAAAACGACATCATTGCTTTTACGTTCTGACGCAGGAAGGGGGAGCAAAGTTCTTGTTCTCCAAACATTTCCTTTGAGGGGTGGAGAGGCAAGTACGGCAGTGTACACAGCAAACCTCCAGTAAAAAAGTGTGACTTCTTCTTAAGATGGCCACATCTGTGGCGCATTAGGATGCAGGCACGCTCTTGCAGGTTAACTAACTCGCCATGTTACCCCGAGTGACTGACTCTCCTGAGAAGCAAATGGATTGCAGCGGGTCTTGATGTGAAGCGCATTGAAAAGCTTCTACAGCGTTACGGACACGTAGGACTTCAGTGTCACTCACTGCTTGGTTTTGATTTAGCTGTGCAAATCGCTCTTGTTACCACATATTAGGAACATGGTGAGGATACAAATCCCATCCTCCCTCTCTCTTCAGGTCCCTGGGCCCGTGTATCCCATCCTCCCTCTCTCTTCAGGTCCCTGGGCCCGATCTGCCTCGTCTCAGCCCTTGTTGTGCAGTAATGCGACGTGGCATGTGAATCATGCGCACAATGTGGGTCTTCATCTGACGACTACAGACAGGACCTCACAGGACAGCTGCGTTGCAGTTTCCTTTACTCTCATCCTCAAGACTTAGCAAAGACATTCACTCCCCTCCCTCTCCCTCCTCTTATGCCTTAATTCAATAGAGAGTTTGACAATTGCAATTTGGGTAAAGGCAGAGAGGCCTGGCTGGCTTTCCTTCGGTAATATGGAATTACGGTGACGCGGCTCACTCATGCATGGCGGCCATTCCGTGAAAACGATGCATCTTTGCCGGGCATTAGCCCAAAAGGACCCCCGCCCCTCCTCCATGCATCCTCCTCCTCTCTTCGTCTAAATAATACAAAAGTGCCCGCTTTGCAAAAGTTCTGCGGAAGATTGCCAGATTTGATAGGTGCTGAGAAACTCCTGAGAAATCCTCCGGGGGCTGCATTTTTATGGAGTGTGAGGGATTGCTACATGTGTGTTAGTAAGGTAAGAGGTCTACCTCTGTGCTTGATGGGGAAGAGAATTGAAGGGAAAGGATGATGTATATGTATAAAGTAGACCTGCCGGTATTTCCGTCCAAGAGGGGGCCTTTTTTTCTTCTTTTCTTTCTCTCCTTCTTTGTTTGGATTGTTTCTTCTCCTCACGCTGCCTTGTTATCATTGGCTGCCTGGACGGACGGTGATGCTGCAGCGCTGGAAAACGGCTGGTGTGATTTTTACTGGAGGACAGGGAACACGGGTCATAAAACTCGCCTCCATTTTCCATGGCCAGGGGGAGGGAGAGGGAGAGAGAGAGAGAGAGAGGGAGAGAGAGAGAGAGAGAGAGAGAGAGAGAGGGAGAGAGAAAGAGAGAGAGGGAGAGAGAAAGAGAAAGAGAGAGAGGGAGAGAGAAAGAGAAAGAGAGAGAAAAAACTGCCAACTTTTCCCCCCCTCCCTCTTTCCTTCACCTTCCCTGTCAAAGCACAAGACCTCTGTGGGGGAGAGGCATGACTGTGTACAGTATGGGAGGGATGGGGTGGGATAGCGTTGTAGATGTATGTGGATTGTGGACACACACACACACACACACACACACACACACACACACACACACACACACACATACATACACAATTACACACGCACGCGTGCATACACACACACACACACACGCCCGCGTGCATACACACACACACACACACACACACACACACACACACACACACACACACACCGCATACACACACCACAATAGAGAGAAATGGAGGTCTTACCTCACACGTGGTCTGACGGAACCATATTTTACCTCCAAAACAAGCACGGCAGAAAAAACACCAACGTGCCGGCCCGGTGGTTGGTATCATGACATAATTCTTTCTTCAGGGATTTGAGTTATTCTCGACCGCTGTGACGAGGGGTGGGGGGGGAGTCTCTGTGGGATGTAGAACAACAAGCAGCCATCCTGGCACTTTGGTCCCCAGGGAGAGAGGAGAGAACCCACGGTTTTCCGCATTCTCTAGGAGTCTATAGGTCTCCAGTTTTGTGCTTCTCCCTCCTACAGACAGACAGACAAACAGACAGACAGACAGACAATCAGACCATCCGTTTTCCTACCCTCCAGAGACTTAAGGTTGTGTGTCCTCTGGTCACCTCCGTGTTCTGGCAGATTCTTGCGGCGTGGAAACTTTTGGCCACGGCTGCTGATGTTGCAAACTAGCTTGACGCATAATATAAATACATTTGGAGTCACAGACTATTATTGCCCATAACGTTAGTCACAGGCCCTCCCTGGTAGAGGTCTGGCTGATCAGTGCCAGAGAACTGGGGATGCCCTTTCAATCACCACTGTCTGGGTCAACGTGGGAGTGTTCCGTTACTCAGGAATCAGACTGTGACCCGGGTCAGATCCACGGAATGCTAACCAAGGGTCACATCACTGCCATTCTCCGCCATCCGGACCACCATTAATGCTGAGAGTGTAAAAATGGACCCGGCGGGGCATATATGTGAGCACGTGCCCATGTAGGGCCCATGTAGGGCCCATGTAGGGCCCATATAGGGCCCATGTAGGGCCCATGTAGGGTGCATGTGGGTGTGTGTTGTTAATGTTAAGTCAGACAGTTGGCTGCAGAAATCCTCTTCCGCCACATGCAGTTTTTCAGGGTGTGAGAGAAGAGAGAGGTGGGATCGGGGGGTATGAGGGGGTGAAAGATGGCCCCGGAGAACTTGAGCCAAGCCGTGAAAGTTTAAGTAAATATGGAAGGGGGGGGGATCACCCTGGTGGTCTGGGAGTGCCCTCCCCTCACTCCCATCCCTCACCCCTATACCACGCAATCCCCAACTGATGTTTTCTCTCTCTGCTGCCCTTGTTTGGACAACACTGCTGTGGTGCCCCTGTGGCCCAGTCCTCTACTTATAGCACAACATGCCATGCCGAGAACTACCCTACTGTATAGAGCTGTGACTTAATGGATGAGTCCTATATGTTTCCACTTCTATAGATAACACGGGCAGAGCCTGGTCTCTGCAGGAAAAGGCAGAGGAAGAAAAAAACGATGCATTTAGTGGAGTACACTCGTCCCCATAGATACCGTCGAAACAGAGTAATTTTAGGATATTGGTTAACCTATACATCTAAACTAGCGCAACGTCTATTTAGCATTTTTGTTGCCCTGTCAGAGTGTTGGTTACCCTAAACATCTAAATATCTATTGTGTATTTCTGTTAGCCTATCATGATGGGAGTTATATATCTCATCTATATATATATCTCATATATTTTGGCTGTCTCCACTGTTGACAAAATTGCTAGCTTCGTAATGCTAAACGCAAACGGCATCCAGGGAGGGTGGCACCATCGCCAGCTGTACCCATGAAGTACCCAGTATTCAGCCAAATTCCAGACTGTTCATTGGTCTCTATACTATATACTTTACTATTGCTCCTGTCACCATCATTATGGCCAATGTTAAACAGTATTTTATATATTTATATAATGTGTATAACATTTTATATTTTGCAGTATTTACATTACCATATACTTTGCACACCAAGACTACATTTTTGAGCGGTGCCTTTGTGTGTCCCTGTGTATGTATGCGTGTCTGTCTCTGTGTCCGAGCACGGACAGCTGTAACACCTTACGTGGTCAGTAGAGTACAGCACAGAATAAAGTGGCACAGATTACACTACAGTACGAGCCCTGGGTGCGTTCCTGGGGGTCTGGATGTTCCGGGGACCCCCCGGAAACCCCCACACTGTATCCCTCATTTCTCAAAGATGTTTTCCAGTAGAGTACAGTAGAGAGCACAGTACACTACAATACAGTATACAGAGCATAGTACAGTACAGTAACTATACTACTAGTATAAATAAATGTATAGTTGCACCGCTCAGTGCACACAGGTGTGATTTTTAAACATAGAAAAGAATCATATTTTTAGGGATGTCCCGATACACTTTTTCCCTTTCCGATCCGATCCCGATACCACAATTTCTGTGTTAGCCGATACCGAATACCGATACCAGAGAATAATATACAATAATAAAAAAAGAAATATATCTTATTTTGAAGTCCACCGACTGGGAATAGTGTTTATAGCTATCTAGTTTATATATATATATATATCTCGTGTTGTGTTTATAGCAGACTCCTCACTCAAATGTGCACTTGCAGTTTGGGCAACTCGAAAGCAAACTCCACATGCCCCAACATTTTATTTACCTGCCATAGTGTGATGTCAACCCCTTACCCCTGTGTCGGATCGGTGGTTAGACTGGCATATTTGCCGATACTGATATGACCTGATATGACCAAATAAGGGCCGATCCGATACTTTTCCGATACCGATACAGTATCGGGACATCTCTAAATATTGTATACATATTTTTTATCCAATCAAAATATACTGTTTGCTATCATCTGCTATAGATTTGTCCAAATATTATTAGAGAATAGCTTTCCCCAACTATATCATTAGCAATCAAAAGGGAGCTTTCATTGTCGCAAATGCGAAATCCCTTCTCAGGCGAGCAGGTGTGCGTGCCTTGTGATTAAATTAGTGCGTTTTTGGAAAAGAAATGTGTGTTTTAGATTATGATGTAGCATGTTTTTTTGTTTTGTTTTTTTGCTCCCCCTTCGCCGTGCGTGCGTGCGTGTGTGTTCTGCTCCTCTGTTTCACGTGCTGCCGGGCCTGAGCACCTTGGCTGGGAGGTGCCTGGACCCCGAAAGGGAACTGGAGTATGTTTTAAGGGGGAAAAGCTGGACTGCAGCTGTTCAATAATTATCTCCAATGTGAACTCAGGACACCTTGAATTCATAACGATGGGTACCATCTGATACCACAGCTGAAATGATACAAGAACTCTGTTTCTGATTTTCACCGGGCGATACGGAAAATATTTAGGGATGAGATGAACAGAACCAAAACCACAGATTAAAGAGACATGGCCCCTTAAGGGTGTGCGCCTCTTTTAAAATGTGGGATCAATGCAAATTGCTCGTTGATGAGTCATTACACTACTCAAGCGCAGCGCTAATACTGTAGTTTAGCTGCCAGATACAGGGTTTTATATGGTCACGGCAACCTGTCTCTCTTCCAGGTCTTGAAAAGTTATAGGAATAGGTAAACATCCAAAAAGTCTTGGCAAAACCTGTGGACAGCCACTGTTTTACATTGAGGTCATTTTTTTAAAAACATGTCCACACAAGTACCTATTGTTTCTTCTACAAAGGTACGTAGAACCCTCTTACCGAAGGGGAAAAAATTAAAACCCATTTGTTTTTGGCAGAGAGAAGGCAATTTACAGTATGTCATGTGAGATTATTGCAAAAGTTCTAGAGTAGAGTAGAAATGTGTTTAGTAGAAAGATATCTTTAGATAAGGACCATCGTGACCCGTAGCCAACTAGATCCTGTCACAATATGGGTGTTTGTAGCTCGTCGATTCTCAACAGCCCACCGGTGGGCTGTGAGGGTATTGCAACCCTTTGTCAAGTTCCGCCCGTGGTTGTGCCCCTCTTCGCACCCATTGGTTGCCGTTTCGTGGTTGGACAAAAATCCTCTCTCTCCATCCACTACCATTGAAATAACATGTTTTTCAGTGGCTTCATATTGATATTCTGTGCACTCAATTCTTATTTTAAACTTGGCGTCAGTAAAAAGGAACATCACAGGTGCAGCTTGGTAACTGGGCATATCATGTTTGTTTTTAGTTTTTTCCAAAAAATATGTTTTAGCAAATTCAATATAAACAAGGCGGAACCAGGGCGGAACAAGGCAGAAAGAGCCTGCTGGTTAGTCAGTCAGGGACCAATCAGAAGGCTGACAAAGGGTGAAGAATTGTATGATAATAATAATAAATACATGATATGGTATATATTTTAAACCTTGAGAAATGTGTTGTCATTGTGATACAGATACATAGCAACTTAAATGATATACTACCATGGCTCTCCATTGATCTGAGCTGGAAAAACAATCGATTGATTGATTGATCATTCAAATAAACACATTGTGGAAATGCATGCGGCTCATCAGATGGGTGGGCTGCTGCGAACACTGTTTGATTGTAAGGTGGGCCCTGGTCCAGGAAAGCTTGAGAACCACCGTTCTAGCTTCAGTGGAAGCCCTGAAAACCCTGAAGCAGTTCTAAATGTGGTTGGATGTAAGCGGAGAAGGATGGTAGAATAACAGAAAGTGCACTTTGTTCACCCCCAGCCAGCAGTAAAAAGTCTAGAGACTTACGGAGTGAGAGACAGTTTAACTCTGGGTCGTAAATATGTATTTGGCCCTTTCACTCTTTTCTCTCTCTCCGTTTCCCTCTCCGTTCTCACTCTCCTCTCTTGCAACACTCTTGTTGCCATGCTAGATGGAGGTTTTGGTTGCTTTGGTGTCTAAAGTGTGCGTTTGTGTGTGAGTGAGAGGGAGGAAGATAAAAAAGTGTGTGTGTGTGTGTGTGTGTGTGTGTGTGTGTGTGTGTGTGTGTGTGTGTGTGTGTGTGCGTGTGTGTGTGTGTGTGTGTGTGTGTGTGTGTGTGTGTGTGTGTGTGTGTGTGTGTGTGTGAGACAGACAGACAGACAGACAGACAGACAGACAGACAGAAATTCTCATACACGCAAATACTTACGCACACACACACACACACCCTACCCAAACCACAGCAGGGTAATAATCACTTAACCCAAATCAGACGCAATCAGGACGAGAGAGGGCAGCGGCCTGCAGCTGGAGGAGGGGAGGAGGTATGGGGGGAGGGGAGGGGAGGGGGGGAGGAGGCAGCGAGAGGGGGAGGAGCAAGAGGTGAGGGTCTTGACAGTGTGGACACTGATGTCCGGGATCTATATTAGGAGGGCAGGGACTGGGGAATAGGGAGGATATCACTTTCCTTACTTCATAAAAAGCTAGGTCGGTGGCAAATATTTGTCTTAAATTTCGAACTGCTATTTTATGAAATTATTTTGCCTGTAGGGAGGCCAGTTTTAAAGTGATACATTAATGTATGGTTGCTGATGGAAAACAAGTAAGTAAAATGTGGACACTTAAGGATTCGGGGTAAGGGCTGGGCAATTAACCAAAAATATATCAAAACTGATATTTAGAATCAACCAATTCGCAAACGAGGCAAACGTTTGAAATGATTGTGCCATTGATTTGAGCCCAGCCCTATAGAGATGCGTGCGCACCGCGTGGGTGAAAGGACGGTAGCGTGGATGACCGGCAGGGAGATGCAGCTTCTTGACGTATAAACTGCCACGCACTGGGTGTCCATGATGGAGGGAAGAGTCTGAAAAGGAGGGATGGAGGGAAGATGAAGGGATACAGAGGGAGGTACAGTACTGTATGGAGGGTGGGAAATCAGAGAGAAGATTTTCTCTTCAGTTTTAGCTGAGGTTAAATCTGACTGGTGTGTGTGTGTGTTGTGTGTGTGCGTGCGTGCGTGCGCGCTGTGTGCGTGTGTGTGTACGAGCGTGTGTGACTGTTTGATCAGCAGTCCCGAGGCCCCTGCTGAGTCAGTGAATGTGATCCCCTGATTGTTCTGAGTTGTTTGACTCTTGTTTGTGTTGTGATGTAGGTCCTGTCACTGCTGCAGGCACACACGCGCACACACACACACACACACACACACACACACACACACGCACACATGCACACACAGACACACAGGCATACACATTGTACACCACAAACATACACCCTACACACAGCCAGACATATCGTACATACATACTACACAGGGCTGGGTGGAACCATGACAGAGCCTGAAATCCAGGCGATTTATTGGGCTCCACACCAGCCAAGACCTCCAGCACGTCAAAGCGTCTCAGTTTCAGCCTCCAACGTCCTTCCGCCCAGAGAAGCTTATCTCCTCCACACGGCTCTCTTGCTAAGTGGCTGGAGTCTGCTCCCAATCAAATGGAGATTGCGGCAATATTGTATCAGAGAGGGAAATCTCGAAGGTTTGTGTGTGGTGGCGGTGGCGGCGGGGGGGGGGGGGGGGGGGTGTGTGTGTGTGTGTGTGTGTGTGTGTGTGTGTGTGTGTGTGTGTGTGTGTGTGTGTGTGTGTGTGTGTGTGTGTGTGTGTGTGTGTGTGTGTGTGTGTGTGTGTGTGTGTGTGGAGAGAGATTGCGTGTGGCGAGGGTGTGTGTGTGTGTGTGTTTGCAGTGGCCTTGCTGTAGTTAGTAGCCTATACCTCGTAGCATCTGCCATTCATTTGGAGTTGAAGACAAACACACTGATGAAAATGACTCAGACCACAGGATCCCCCCGTCTCTCTCTCTCTCACTCTCACTACATGTTCTCTCTCTTTCACTTTTGCCTTTCTATTCCGCTTTCCACATTTCCCTGTCTCTCTCTGTCTCATCTCAATCATGATGTCTCCTTCTCTCTCTCCTTATCCCTCCTCTATCCCTCTCACCCATCTCTCCCTTCCTCGGTCTGTCTCTCCCTCCCTCCCCATCTCTCTCTGTCTATGGGAGGGAGTGGAGAGAAGGGGCAGAGCAACAGGCATTTCCACTCCATTGTATATGTATCTTCTGCACTTCAAACATCACATGTTTGCACTGCACATGGGGCCAGATTTCAAACTCCGACTGCATCTCCACAATTCAATTTGGCTTTGTTTAAACACACGCTCAGGCGCAGCCTCGACCATGTCGCCAATCCGCGCCAAGCTCCTCTTAACAGCTTTTAATGTATGTGACTGAATTTGTAGCTCATCTGTGTTTGATTTCTCAGTGTTTTGAGATAGAGGCAACGTCGGGGCTGAAGATGGCGAAACGAGATCGGGTCATTTATATATCGGCAACTTTCTAAGGCTGTTTGTTTTCTGTAATCCCCCGAGTGGGTGAGTGGACAGGCTGTGCATGTTGTATATTTATTATACCCCTCTCGACGTAATGAGCGCCCCATGGGTGGCAGGGTGGTCTCGCAGAGAGACACCTAGTCTGTCTCATCAAATCACAGGTTTGATGCTTGGCGTCCTCCCGTACTGATTTACAGTAGATCAGAAGGTTACAGAGTTCAACTCATGAGTTTGTGAACGAGTGCTACCCTGTTAAGGCCTATTCATACTCCAGTTTGAGGTGATGGGCCTGTAGTCCTCTTGAGAAAGAGAACGAGGAGCTTCCTCATGCCTCTGAGGAGCTTCCTCATGCCTCTGAGGAGCTTCCTCAGGCCTCTGAGGAGCTTCCTCAGGCCTCTGAGGAGCTTCCTCATGCCTCTGCTCTTTGATCT